>NW_013666346.1:79643-83629 GCF_000517525.1 Limulus polyphemus | reverse complement strand
GTGTGCGGACCATTTTCATTTATATAGTGCTCTGTGAACACAAATTAGTTAAATCAGTTAAATGACGAAAAATTAGAAGTCTATTTACTTGTGACCACTCAGTGTATACAATATCTTTACATAATAGACAATCATAAGTATAAATACTTTTATGTAATAGACAATCATAGGTATAAAATACCTTTATGTAATAAACACTCATAAGTATAAAATACCTTTATGTAACAGACAATCATAAGTATAAAATACGTTTATATAATAGCACTCATAGGTATAAAATACCTTTACGTAATAGAAATTCACAGTTATAAAATACCTTTATGTAATAGACACTCACAGGTATAAAATACCTTTATGTAATAGGTAATAGACAATCATAGGTATAAAATACCTTTATGTAATAGGTAATAGACAATCATAGGTATAAAATACCTTTACATAATAGACAATCATAAGTATAAATACTTTTACATAATAGACAATCATAGGTATAAAATACCTTTACATAATAGACAATCATAGGTATAAAATACCTTTACCACAGTGAAATAATTTGCTGTCTTTCCATCCATTATGGCTTGAGGTCATTAACTGTATCAGAGTGGTGAAACAATTCTCATGACTTTCAAACTATTGTGATATTTCACTGCATTAATTCATGTTCTTGAAATAGGATTATCTTACGCAAGAGATGCTCATGAATGTGGGTCACTTCAAACCCTAAAAAATATAACTTGTGCAATGTTTTCAGTTAGAAATGTGTATTATATTTCTGAATACTTGCATATTGATTTGTCACTTGCAATTTGCAAGGTTGATGTAGTTTAAATACTGTTTATATTTGTTTCAGATTGTAATTGAAGGTCATGCAGTTAATAATCAAAGATACATTATTGCATTAGATGATCTTGAATTGAAACCAGGGGCTTGTATATCAGGTAAGCGAATTGTGTTCAAATGTTTACCAATGTTGTATCTTTCAATATGTTATATGTATCATAAAAACACCTAAATGGCTAATACTATATTTGAAAATCATATAGAAAAAGGCTTTGTTTCTTGACATTATGATTTGTGCATTGATTAATATAATAATAATAGCAGCTCATATGTCATTTCCACTCTTTTTTTTTTCTTGTTTATTACTTTGTAGATTACTTATTTATTTTGAGTTTTAATTTGAGATGACTTGTACAATGCATAGAGATTTAAGGATTTTTTAATTTTTTCTCTCTCTTTGTCTATAAAACTAATATGGAACTACTAAATTTTCTTTCTCTAGTATGTAGCTATCCTTACTCCCTTTTGGATGAAGTTTGTAAAAAAGTATTAAGCTATTATCTAAAAATTGTTGTAAACATTGGATTGCTCTTTAGTTTTGAAAAAAATCAAATCAGGATTCACAGCAGCTAAATCGTTTTTTTGCAATTACATTCTGAAATAAAGCTATAATGATCAGTTTAATACTTTTAATAATTTCTTTCTCATGACAGTTTTAAATGAAAGAATATCCTTCAAATGGTGATAAAAATACCAATCTTAGGTGAAAATATTCAATAAATTTGAATTGCTTTCACCAATTTGCCAATATAACCAATAATGATGAAAGCTAAAACAAAAGAATTGTATATAAAAATCTAGAATAGTAGAAAATCGTCAAACTCTCATAGTTTAACTGTGTTTAGAAATATGTTCAAAAAGTTTATTAGAATTTGCTTTTTCTACTCTTGTTTATAGACATAAGAAGGATAAAAATAATTGCAATTCAAACATTGAAAATATAACACTTGCTGAACTTGCAGTTTTATAACTGACATGCATAAAAATGAAAGAAATATAAAAGCAGGTAAAAAAATATATATTTTACACAATTGTAATAATTATTACGTTTCCCATTAAATACTTTTAATTTCTTTTTCTTCTGAGATTAGACTTTAAAGTTGACATATCGTTTTTGCAATGAGATATTTTTGTATGTTCAGTTCTACCTCATGTATTTTATATTTTTCTTGGAACAGATGTTTCCATCCTTTCTTTACTAGCCACGTGAATACTATATTTTAAGTAGCCAGATTAAGCCTTGGTTTAAAATACATAAATTGAATACATATTACTGTTATTCAGATACACGTGTTTTTAAATATACTTCTTTCTTGAGTAAAATTATCTGTTTATTGTAGAATCCAAACAAGTAGAATGTGATTTTGAGGCTGGATCATGTGGTTGGATCCTGGATTCATCAAGTACTGCAAACTGGACTGTAGCTAAAGGAGCTATTTCAGGAAGTGCAGGCCCACAGGCAGATCATACCACTGGAGGTTAGTCTTTGGATTGAATGACTGATATTTATCAGTAACACTTTTCTCTGAATAAACATGATAACTAAAGAATCTAAGTTTTGAATTTTTCAACTGTACATTTTAATAATTAAAAACACTCATATGATCAATGTTGTTAGGTAAACAATTTAACTGTTTCATCATGGGCTTGGTCCCTGAGACCGACCTCGTAACCATTTTGTGCTTGTTATAGTTTTCAAGCTATAACTTTTAAATTAGTAAGTATATATTAACGAAATTTGGCAGTTTATCAGTAAACATTACAATGCTTTCATACGCAAAATATCAATTTTTTTTTTTTTTATTTTAGTCTTAAGGTTTGTAAAGCAATGTTTTTCTCATGCATTGTTTTCTTTTCGCATTTTGACTATCCATCATGCAAAGTAATTTTCATTTTAAGATTAAAAATACTTTTATGCATCAGAAAATTTTCAAATTTCACATCCGAAATCTTTGTAATGCCCAGATAGTTCTCAAACGTTTCTTAAGAAAAAACTTTATATTTCATCTGTTATTTTCAGTAATGAATCTCTGTACAGGTTCGGTAGATTTGACCGATCTTGTAACCACCATAAAAAATTTGGAAATAAATATAAATTATACCTCTTTCATTCTAGAATGACTACAAATTATAACATGAAAATATAAATGTTTAGACAAAATAGCTTAAATCTCATAACATTATATCTATTATTTTTATTATATTGACATATCAGCCGTGCCTGGCTAACAATACAGAAGTTACAATGACGAGGCACATATGCAGTCATGTTACTGTATCCAATAATATAAAACTGATCTTTAGTCTTTACAAAGTGACCTGTCTTGTCTGTGTTTTAGTAGACTAGTATTTTGTAAAATACAGTCACATTTCAATTATTAAACATGATATATGTATATAGATTATTGCTATTTAGAAATAAGTTCTTAAACATATTTTTCTTAAAAATAGAACAGTAAATAAAGAAATAAAGCAAACAATTATCTCTTCTAGTTATGACCTTTGTAGTCAGTTGCTGCTTGACGTAGGTTGCTAAGCGTGGAGGATATGAAACAAAATAATTTTTTTTGGTTTTATATATACAGTTGAATAACCAAAAAATCATAAATTACTGTATTGATACCACAGAATTCCACTATAATTTATCAAGCTTAGTAACTAAACTGTATTTCAGTCTAAAAAAATATGAAATTTCGAGCAGACTTGAAATCTTGGTTCAAAAGAAAGAGATGGCATCTAAACACGTTAAATTGGCTGAGAAAGTCACCAGAGGGACATTGGGAACTTTCAATTGGTTATTCATGTCGTATATAAATGTAAGTGTATATAAGGGAGTGTTTCCAAAAATGTAAAAAGGTGGTTGGGGTGCCACTTGTTTGATTTATTACATGAGCAATATCTTAGCAAATACAAAAGATAAAAGGTTCTTATTTTATATTCTAGCTTGTCAGTATCAGTAATTTGAGTTACTAATTTGTACAAAACTATAGACTTAGTATTTTGACATCACAAACATCTAATGTAAGCCAGTGCTGCATTCAATATACCACGTGGTACACAAAATTGATGTTTAACTGTGTTTTTTTAATATTTACTTTTAAATTAAGGAATTGAATAATGTATAATACTAAAATTTGAATTATAAT
>NW_013666346.1:73575-79428 GCF_000517525.1 Limulus polyphemus | reverse complement strand
GAATGACTAGACAACAAACTCGATGACATGGCCTTTCACCCATGACCTATATGAAAAGGGTTAAAAAACTTTATTCTGAGACTGTCAACTGTCTCAGAACAGACAGTATACATGTTTTGATGTACAATCATGTTATCCTACAAACATTAACCATTTGATTGTTTTGAATTATTTATTTACGTAAGTACCTTGCATTTTTAGACTTTAATGTATAATTTAAACATTTACTAGATGTTCTTAGTTTTAAATATGTATAGCTGGTTAATTGTATGTATCTGATATACAAAAAGGTGATTCAGAACTGTGTTTTACTTCTTTATAACTTTATATGTTACAGATAATGTACTTGTATTGATCATTAAATTATGTTTTGATAATTTCTTATTGTAGAATTTTATTTAGGTCTTGTTATATATATATGTGTGTGTATGTATTCCCAATATTATACTCCAGAAGCAGTAGATTATAGCTTGCGTGTGAATTTTTATTTTTTATGAGAGTTCTAAGTGATGGTGATATATAAAATAGCTTCTTAACTCCTTAAACCCGAGTGGAATGCTACCAGCATCTCTCCAAAAATCTCAATTTACCCATTGGACAGTGACAACATCAGATAACATTTAAGTCTCTTTGGCTCAAACTAATTGAAACCATGTTATTATCCACATTTTATAAATATACCGAAAGTTCCATGAAGCATTGTTGTTTGTTTCAAAGCAAATTTCAGATCAACAGCAGAATTCACAAACAATTATGGGTTTTAAATAGTTAAATAATATGTCAAAATTATATACAGATAGTTTTACATTATTAGTCAGATTATAAATATTTTGAAATTCTTTGTAACTTTTTAATCAAACTAGCTTACCTACATAGATCATAACTCAAAGTATACCCAGTAATGAGCATAGCTAATTAATATACTGTCCAAACTATCTTACGTACAATGATTAGAATGTACTTTTTTATCACATAACAAACTCAGATACATCATGTTTAAGAAAAAATTATGTATGAAAAATTATAATCAATTTTGTGAACTTTATTATGGCATTTTTATTTATTTTTTGAGAATAAGAAAATAATATATAAATACACATATCCAAAACATATACAAGTTTTTACCTGTTGATACAAATACTAAAACACCACAATACTTAAACACTTCTGTCTCATATCATTTTTATTTTTTGATTTCATATGATATGGTCCCCTGGTGAGTAGAATGTAATTTTTTTTGGACTTAAAATGCTAAAATACAGGGTTTGAGTCAGTGCAGTGGACAGATTGCAGAAAGCTCATTGTGTAGTTTTGCACTAAGAAAACAATATTAATTTTATGATGTGATGTGATTAACATTTGGCCAATTTTTTTACTTCAAAGGACACTTTTCAGGATGTAATTTTTACAGAAAATTATAAAAACAAAAGGCTTAAGATGCAGTTTTTCAACTAAACAAGATGTAAATACCTATTTTCAAAATTCATTCATTTAAAATACAATCTTTTTACAAATTACATACACTAAAATATATACATATATTTTTAGATTAAAACTTGATCTCAATTCTACTTTATCTGTTATTATATAAAATCTTTAACAATTTAGTAAAAAATACCTCTTACTGTGTTTTTAATAATTGTAACCTTTACACAGTTTCAACTTTTTACGTTATTTGTTTTTAGTTGAAAAATTGTATCTCAAAGTTTTTAGTAAATTCTATATAAAGATAGCATCCTGAGGAGTGACATTTGAAGTCATGAAACTGGTTGAATGTTAACCAAGTCATAAGATTGGTGTTGTATTCTTAGTGTAAAGCTACATGAAGAGCTATATGCAATATGTTCACTGCAGGGAATCAAACCCTGTATTTAAGCATTGCAAATCTATAAAATTACCACTGACCCACTACTATGTCATAACAAGTCATGAAATACAGAAGATTCTAAAGTATTTTTAGTATATATATATATATATATATATATATATACTAGCCTGTCAAAAATGATGGGGCAAGTGTTACTTCCCACACCCCATAGTATACCCTGAGCTCACATTTAATAGTTAACTGAAGTAAATAAATTTTCCAAAATCAAGCTTGACCAACAAAGAGGCAGTCAAGTGTTGGTAAATTCCTTTGTGAGCCAATCAAAATTAAGATAATTCATGAAATGAATTTGTAGCATATTCATAGGATATTTATTGGTAAAAAATCAGTTAGATTAACAACTTCTAATATATAGAAAAGCCAGTGCATTTTGGTAACACTACATTCCAACAATGGCTTTTATGTCATGTCACTTAGCAACAAAAGTATAACCTAATATTGTATTGTTGTTATTCTGCATACTGAGAGTATAAAATGAAATGTATAGACAAAAAACTGGAAAAATATTTGTTGATTTCTCAATTTAGTGTCTCCATTGATTAAAGAGGTTTGTTTTTTATTAAAAACATTGGTGATATAACAGAAAATAGCTTAATTCAGAAACGATTTAAGTTCAAAAGTTAATCAATATTTTTACTTTCATGATACATTTTATGCACTTAGCGCTAAGCTAAGTGATCCCACAGTATGTCTTTACTTTAGGCTTATTATACTAACACTCACTATACTTATAAGGTTTCATGGCACCCCCACCACCATCACACACACACACACTCACACACACAACCCCCTTGCACCTCTGTCACTAAAATTGTAATGAGCAGACAGTAATCAAAGTATTCTCTCATTTTGGCTTTTATGACTCTTTCTGTTTTGAGAAATGAGACATGAGGTGACATGACACATACTGGCTTTTATATAGATTAGATAGTGTGTTTTTTAATTCATAAGAAACTTATAAAGATTTAAAAGTTCTTACACTATATGTAAATTTTCTTGAAATCTGGGTTGAAAAACAGCTCTTAACTGTGAAATGTATGTTCTCAAACCAGCTGGTGGCCGTTATGCTGTTTATGAAAGTCCTGGCAATTCCTGGACACTGTACCAAGGTCTGCTTCGTTCACCACCTATTGTAGCTAAGGAGAATGTGTCCAGTTGTATCCAGTTTTGGTTTAGTATGTTTGGGCCATATATGCAATACTACAACTTGACTGTTCACTTAGTAAGGAATGGTCAACTCTCTCCACCTGTCTGGAGTACTTGGAGTAACCATGGGAAGAATTGGCTGCTGGCAGAAGCTCCTTTGTTACCTCCATTTCCTGTACAGGTAAATTCTAAAATTTAATGTAAACACTGAAAAAGAGTTGGTAATTTAAGGAAAAAATAAATAACATAACATTAAAGGGCAGTCCTATCCATTAAATTACACTAAACCTAAAACAAAATCTCAAAGCCAGCCATTTTCATTTAAATATTTGTCAAGCTTTTTTTTAAACTCACTCTTAAATTAACTGCACCTACCATATCTGAAGGCAATCCATTCCAGAAGCCAAACACTCTTGAAGATGACTTCTTCCCTGCCAAAAAATTTTTTTTTCTCCATTAGTCTTACCATTCTCACCATTAAGTATAATGCATCAACACTATAAATTTCCTTAACAATTTTAAACATCTCAATCAGATTCCTTCTACTTCATCTTTTTTCAAGAGAAAACAAGTTTAGAGATCTTAACCTATCCTCATATGATAATCTTTCCATCCCAGACTTTTTAGACTTGTATTCAGTATTTCTGTAGGTACGACATAAAATTCTAATTGCCCTGCCACTAGCAACAGCAAATTCCTTGGATGGCTTAAGAGACTGATCAACCACTACACCAAGATCCCTTTCTTTGATATCCCATATGCGTTACCTTGCATTTATTATAATCAAGACTCACCAAATAATTCTGTAAGACAATAGCATCCTCCTCACAGCCAGCAAAACCTTAAACTTTAATTTCATCAGCAAATTTATATAATTTATTGACCATTCCTTCATATAAGTCATTTGTGTAAATCAAAAAGAGCAAAGGCCCTAAAACTAAACCCTGAGATTTCGAATTTGTCACATTAATCCAGTTTTACTGAACTCCATTATAACAATGTTCTGCTTCCATCTAGCCAGTTTTCTATGCAGTGAGCCAACCAATCCCCCCACATCTACAAAAGTAACTTTTTTAACAAGCCTTTTATTTGGTACCTCGTCAGATGCTTTCTGAAAATTCAGATACACCTGTACCCTCCTCTATATAAGTAGTAACTTCTTCAATGAATGTCAAAAGATTAGTAAGGCAAGATTTTTCTCTAGTGAAACCATGAAAAAGATCTTTTACCATACTTTCAAAAAGCTTTTCCTACCAATGATGCAAAACAGTCTTTTTTTTTCTTCTCATAGTCCTTGCGGACCGTTGAGCCGATGGCAGATCTTGCTCTGCCATCGTTTCTAAAGCTGTTTCTTATGTCAAGGATGTAACCCACTTGACAGCCTTTCCTCTTTGAAAGAACGAGCATGTTTGGTGTGATGGGGATTCGAACCCGCGACCTTCAGATTGCGAGTCGAGCGCCTTAACCACCTGGCCATGCCGGGCCGCAAAACAGTCTATAATGACTAAAATAATTTCATCCCCTTCCTTGAAAAGTAACATTAGTCAAGAACTCATAAAAACTAATAGCAAACCCATGGGTAAATATTATCTGTCCCATGTGGTTTATGATTCTTTAAACTTCCCAATGTCTTCTTAACAAGCTCAGAATTAATGTGATCTTGTTCATCCTTGTTTCCTTCTAGCAACTGTTCAGATTGAGGAATATTGCTTAATTCTTCATCAGTAAAAACTGAAAAAAGTAGAATTTAATAACCCAGCCATCCCATAATGATTGCATTTTACCCTTCTAGTGTCATCCTTCAAAGGATTTTCTCTCATCCTAACATTTGGCTTACCCTTAATGTATTAGAAGAAATCCTTACTATTTATTTTCATATTTTCAGCCAGTATTTTTCATATTGTTACGTCTCCGTTTGTTAGTTAATTTTTCGTAACTTCGTTCCGACGAAACTTTAGCGACACAAGTCCTTTCATACATAAAACTGGTTTATTCTTTCTGAATATAACTTTACGATACACTTAATTTCAACAGTCGCTCTATAACAACGCTATAACTCACGTCTCACGTGGCCAACAATATTATGTCCGCATACATTCAATTACTCATTACCTCTCGTCACGTTGTGACCATCTTATATATACCAGACTATCCCCAATCTAGTACTCTCCCGACAATTCACGAAGGTTCGAGAAGGACGTTGCGTGATACTAGTCATGTGACCTCGCTGATGCAACACTGCCCCCTCCTTAGTATTATTTGTCCCAAACAATAGCTACTTACAATAAACCAATAACAATTAACAATAACTTAATTAAATGTACAGAATTACAAACACAAAATTGCAATTCAACAAAGTCTCTTAATTTTACGGGACGTATCTTCTTCTGTACTGGTCTCCGTCTTGTTGGCTTCTGCTTCACGTGGGGTTCATCTGCTTCATCAGGAAATGTCCTATCATCGGTAACAGTCACATTAGTGGTAGTAACTTCATCAAGAGCTTCACCGTTTCTCTTCTCAAAACTGAGTAGAGTTTCTTCTTCTTCAACATTGGCTTTTTCAGGTGACACGTCTTCAGAAGCATCATTTGTTCTGTTGTTCACTTCGTCCCAACTGAAATGTCCTGGACCGTGATAAAGCCAAAGCCTGTTGGCATGCGCCACTTTTGGCTTACCTCGCCGACCACATTTTATTCGGAAAGTCACGTCTGACAGACTGTCCACTATGTCATATGGACTTTCCCATGGAGAAGACAACTTTGGAGACTTCTTTTGATCTTCCTGGGATTATACAACCACACATTGTCTCTTGGTACAAAG
>NW_013666346.1:61798-72682 GCF_000517525.1 Limulus polyphemus | reverse complement strand
TGTCCTTTATGCCCATGAGCTCAATAGTTACACACACATTTGATTAGTATCTCAACTAATGTAGTTGCCCAATTCACAGCAAGTGATTCTTGTCTCATCTTTTCAAATTTTTTTAACAATTTGGAACCAAAAACTTATTCCTTATCTTCATATGCAGCAAAACCTCAAATCTTATTGAGCAATGAACACTTCCACTCAGATATTTACCAAATTCTACCCTATTAACCATTTTTTAATTAGAAGTTAAAAATAAATTTAAACCATCATTGTTTCTAGTAGGTTTCCTAACTAATTACTGAAGAAAAACATCATCATCAATTTCTAAAATCCTGTTTTCCTCATGATTTGAATATAACATTTTCCAATCTATATGCCTGAAACTAAGATCTCCCATAATTATAATCTGTGATTGAAATTTCAGATTTTACTCTTCACAAAACTGTTTATATAATATGTACTTAGTGTTTTTACCAGGTTACTCATACATACGATGTTTATGTATGTTTTGTACTAGGTTACTCTTACAAACACTGCTTATGTAGTATGTAAATAGCATTTGTACCAGATTACTCTTATAAACATTGCTAATGTAGTATATACATAGTGTTTGTACCAGGTTACTCTTACAAACACTGCTGTGTAGTATGTACATACTGTTTGTACCAGGCTACTCTTACAAACACTGCTTATGTAGTATGTTCTGTATAATATACAGAACCATTTAAAAGCATCAGTGAGAAATGCTTATGTTAAATATGATCTTATTTTGAATTTTTCAAATCTTTGTATCTGTTTCAGTGTTTAGCTTTATTGGTTGTTACATCAAAAACATAAGAAAAATTATCTCTCTTTCTATATATATATATCTAGATCGCAGTAGTCCGTTGTCACTTGTCTTGATAAGTAGCATGAGATCTGTTTAATGTTGCAATACGCCAATAAACCTGAACTTCCACATTCTACTTAACTATTCTTTTTGATGTTTTATTTGTGAGTTTTTTTATTTAAAATATCAAATAATAGTAAATAATTGGAAAATATTATAGAGAATGTATTTAAATAATTAAAATTTCAGTTTTACTTTCTACTGCATTTCTTCTGGTTTATAAAGTAGCAAGGTAACATTAATAATATAATATCATAGATTCAAAGAATAAATAGATTTGATTTAAAAGTGTTGTTAAACAATGTGATATAACTTTTAAATCCAAGCTGTTTTCTTTTATAAAGGCTGCCTTTGTTGTTCAAAACTTCTATCACAGCTATGCTAAAACGTATATCGCACTGGATGATATTAAAGTCATAGAAGGAAAGTGCTTTGCATGTAAGTATTTAGTGTATAGAAATGAAAGGAATGTTCACTACAGGGGGATGAAGGAGGGTGTGTACAATTTGCTATAAGTGAGGAAGACCATGTGGGGTGAATAAGGGGGGGGGGTCAGTAAATTCTATGTAAATTCCAACATAAGCACAGTGAATTTCATAAATGTTACCACAAGTGGACTTAAATATGCATTACTAGGCTAAGCATGGCCCAGTGGTTAGCATATATAGGTACCATGAAGGGGCTTACATAAACATTACTCAGTTGGGTGTAGCATAGTGGTTATAATATATAGATACTACAAGTGGGCTTGTGTAAGCATTACCGAGTTGGGTATAGAATAGTGATTAGTGTTTACAGATACCACAAGGGGCTTACGTAAACATTGCTGGGCTGAGCATGGTATTGTGGTTAATGTGCCTAAACTGTGAATCCAAAAATGTGCTCCACACTCTGGGACCATGAGTGTGCTATAAGATAAACGGTCAGATTTCACAATTCGATCAGAATAGCCTATCAATTGAAAATTAGGAACAACTGCACAGACAACTCTTGTGTAGCTTTGTGTTAAGTCCTGATACATGCATACAAAACATAAACTGAACAAGTCAGTTTCTATAAATATTATATATCTAATCTTGCATAAAAATTGAAATTAAACTTATATAAACATTGCATGTAGGTTTAATAACCATTATGGCTAGTAGTAAAGCTGCATTAACATTGTGTGTAGACTTCCGTCAAGATTAAGAAAAAGCCCATAATACATTGTAAATAAACATACATATACATTACAAGTCAGCTTATAAGAAGGTATCCTGCATGATAAAGAGAGTATTTTATTGTATCACTTTTATTCTACAATATTGTGCTGTATGCAGTGTTATTCCCTGAGTAGTTGGTTGGTGGGCATTAGTTTTTAGAAAATGTAGTATTATTCCCTGAGTAGTTGGTTGGTGGGCATTAGTTTTAGAAAATGTAAACATACTGTAAACAAAATACAACAGGTAATAAAATTACAGAAATGTTTGTCTGTTGTACAACAGTAATATATTATTATTTTATCCAATATATTTGTTTTTAATGTGCTTTTTATTTCATATTGGAATGGAGTTTTAGGTTTCTTATATAAATACAAATGTAAGTATGTATGTGTGTGAAGTAATTATATTTCTGTCCCATAAATTGTTCTAGATTCCATCAACTGTACATTTGTTGATGGTATATGCGGATGGAATCGTGGAGGAAGTGGAACTTTCCGTTGGGAAATGGAAAAGGCCACTTGTCACCAGACCCGTATAGAGAATTGCAAAGGTACACTTTAGTAAAGTTTTGTTTCGTTTTTTAAAAATAGCCTATGAAAGTAGTGGTTGTAAGGGCCTAAGATTGAGGGCTTTTATAAGTTATGAATGTCTTAAATTATTATTATGTGGCATCACATTTGTTTGGTCAAATTTGGTGTTATTAGAAGTCGGTACTATTTTCGTAATCACTATTATTAATTAAAATTTTGAAATTTCGGGAAATTATTATATCAAACTATTTTTCACCAAATAACAATCAGATGTGAAGTTCCATTGTATCCAGACATTTACAATAATTGTGATTAATAATGGTAGGAACCCAAGTTTTTTATTACTGTTTATTTCACTCAAATTGGTTTTATGTGTGTGTTTTAGGCCACATTGGTTATGTACATATTAGTGTGTTATAAGCTACATTGGTTATGTACACAGGCTAATATATGTGTTACAAGCCACATTAAAGTTTTGTATAACTTTTTAATGTAACGTAACATTAAAGGATAACAAGGGACATTTTTTTCCCCATCTAGACTGTCCTGTCACATAAAGTAAACTAAACCCTATTCAAAAAAAAGCTGAAAACCAGCCCGTATCATTAAAATGTTTATCAAGCTTTTCCTTAACATTAACTGCATTCACCACATCCATTCTACCAACCACTCTTTAGAAAAATAAAGCTGTCTTAGCTGAAGAACTTATTCTCTATTAAAATTTGTATTTGTGTCTCCTAATCTTAACATTCTCACCATTAAATCGCAAAAAAGATGATGCATAAACACTACCAATTTCCTTAACAGTTGTAAGTTCCTCAATCAGATCCCTTCTAATTCTTTTTTTTTTTCAAGAGAAAGTAATTTCAGAGATTTTAACCTATCCTAATATGATAACATCTCCATCCCAAATATCATCCTAGTATACGTCCTATGAATCCTTTCCAACAATTCAATGTCCTTCCTGAGGTAAGGAGTCCAAAACTGAACACAATACTCCAAATGAGGCCTAACCAGTGACCTATACAAAGACGTTATAACATCTTAAGACTTGTATTAAGTATTTCTGTAGATACAACCTAATATCATGTTTACCCTGCCACTAGCAACAACACATTGCTTGGATGGCTTAAGAGACTGATTAACCACTACACAAAGATTTTTTCTTCCATAACATTGTTAAGATTATTTCCATCAAAATTACACACATAATTCTAATTGTGATATCCCACATGCATTACCTTGTATTTTTTATAATTAAAAGCCATTTGCTATTATTCACCCAACTCGCCAAATAATCCAAGTCCTTTTGTAAAGCAGCAGCATCCTCCTCACAGCCAACAACACCCAAAACTTTAATGTCATCAGCAAATTTAAATTATCTATTGACCATTCTTTTATCTATGTCAATGATGTAAATAAAAAAGATCAAAGGTCCTAATACTGAGCCATGAGGTACCCAACTTGTGACATTAATCTAGTTTGACTGAACTCCATTTATAACAATCCCTTGTTTTCTTCCATCTAGCAAGTTTTTATACAGTAAACCAAACTATCCCCCACATCTACAGAAATAACAAATGCTTTCTGAAAATCCACACCTATACTTTTATTTACATAAGCAATAACCCAAGACTATACAAAAAAAAAACTTTAACCTTTGTTAAATAACTTTGAAAAGCATCTTTTATCAAAGTTTCAAAAACTTTTCTCATTATTGATGAAAGACTAATAGGCCTATAAGAGGAGTAACATTAGCCAACTTCCAATCTTCTGACACCTGCTCACTATGAAAGGACTTAGAAAAATAGTAACAAGTGACTCATATAACCAATCATTGACCTCTTTCAAAAACCCTTGGGTAAATATTATCTGGCCCATGTGCTTTATGACTCTTTAAGTCCCTCGGTGGGACAGCAGTGAATCTACGAATTTACAGTGTGTAAAATCAGGGGTTTGATTCTCCTTGATTGATACAGCAGATAGCCCAATATTATAAAAAACACAAATACACATGATTCTTTAAACTTCCCAGTTATTTTTTAACAAACTCAAAATTAATGTGATCTTGTTCATCCTTGTTTCCACCTAGCAACTGTTCAAGTTGAGGAATATTGTTTAATTCTTCATGAGTAAAAACTGAAGAAAAAGTAGTATTTAATAACCCAGTCATCCCATCAGATATTAGCCTTCCAGTGTCATCCTTCAAAAGCCTTTCTCTCATCCTAACATTTTGGTTACCCTTAATGTATTAGAAGAAATCTTTAATATTTATTTTTATACTTTTAGCCAGCTGTTTTTCATATAGTTTTTTGATTTCCCATTTGACCAACTCTTTTGATCTTCTATACTCCTCCAATGTCTTGTTATTGCAGTAAATTTAAACTTCATATACTTATAGTGCTTTTCTTTAATTTTTCCTTTATATTTGTAAGCCAACCTGATTTTGTACTTGCAGACACTTTTTTGTCTATAAGGATCATGCCTATCTTGAATATTTAAGAATTTATTTTTACAATATTTCCACATTTGACTAGCATATCCAATAAATTCAATTGCCCAATTCACAGCCCATAATTCTTGTCTTTTACCTTCACAATTTGCTTTTTTGAAACTTGGAACCATATGTATATCCATATGCAGCAAAACATCAAATCTAATAGAGCAATGATCACTTGATGTTCCCCAATCTCAACTGTTTCTTTATTATAAATTAACAATAAACCTAAAACAGCATTGTTTTTAATAAGTTCCCTAACCAATTGTTAAAAAAACTATCCTGAACAGTTTCTATAAACCTGTCTCCTTCATGATTTGACTCTAACATTTCCCAATCTATATGCCTGAAATTAAAATCTCCCATAGTTATAATCTCATTAACAGTTGAATTTTATTGTCTCTTTGTAGAATTTCTCATTAATTTCATCAGTTTCATCTGGTAGTCTGTAAGAAATTCCAACTAAAATCCTTCTCTCTTTATAACTATTAACAGAAACCCAAACATCACTGCTGCTAGCTTTGATATCCTCAACTTGAGCAGGCTGTAATTCACATTTTACATATAAAGTCACTCTCCCCCTTCTTTTTAGTACTCTGTTCCTAATAAACAACCTATAACCATGTATTTCAAAGATATTCCTTAATCATAAATGTCTACATTTAGCCAGGTTTCAATTTTTCTCATTATATCAGAATTCTCTATTCTGGCCAGTGCTCTAAGGTCATCCATTTTATTTCCTATACTTTTAGCATTACAATAATATTAATTTATCCTACCATTAAAATTACCTTTCTTCTTTGTTTCCACACTATACCCCTCTCTACATCTTATTTATTCTTCATTATTCTCTATAAAGTTGTTGATACTTAAATTTCAGATGAGTTTTACGTTGTCACAAAAGGAGGTTCTAAAAAAGATGACAGAACATGGTTAAAGACTCCTGTTATTAAAATTGAAGATGGTGTCCGAAAGTGTCTAACATTCTGGTATTATATGAATGTTCAGTCCAATCAGTATTTGGGAGTTTTCTTTGAGAAGCTGGATGGCATGAAACAGCAACTGTGGCACCGTTTAGGAGAGCACGGAAACCGTTTCATGAATGCAAAGATTTCTTTGGAAGGTCCTTTAGAAGGCAGGGTAGGCTGTATATTGGATTTAGAGAAAACAATTAATTTTCACATAATTTTCATTTAATTTACAGGAAAATAATTACAAGTACTATTGTTTTTTTATTGTAAATGTATATATTAAGTGACATATCAAAATTTTAACATTTCTTACACACAACAATACATCAGTACAGGATACACATGGTAAAAATGAGCCTACTTTTACAATAATCAATTAACTGCTTTCTTCTGAATGCCATAACTGCATACACATCTTTAATATATTAAAGTCCAATTATATATTTTGATTACCACCCTTTTTAACAGGTTTTGTTTGAATCATGGAAAGAACAAAATGGACGTAACATTGATATAATTCTAGATGATGTGGCTTTATTAGACTCACTGTGTCCATTAATTGGTAAGTCATTTCATGTATAAGCAGTTGCATATTTTATTTTATTTGCTTTATCAAACAGACTCTAAACAATTAAATTTGTAGTTGTGTAATTTCTTCCACTTGTTGAGTATCCATCTGCTTGGGTTTCAGATTTAACTAATAGCCAATCTAACTTCACACGATTGCCAAGCAATCTAAAACTCATTAAATTAAAAGTGTTAATGTTGTATAATTGAAAAGTCTATTAGTCACCTTTTCTTTTTAATGATACAAATTACTTTAAATTTTTATTGCACTTTCTAGTTATATGGGGTGATCCTGATGTGGTTTTGCTATGTGTTTCTTTGTTTTATCAATACGATTTTGACCATCTAGACAATTTTTGTTTTCAAGTATGAATAGTTATAAAGATATAATATAGTTTAAAAAGAAAGCTAAAGAAACTACTTTAACAAAGTTTTTTTTAAATAACAAGGAACATAACATGATTGATATCTTCTTTTTTTTTACAGATGAAATTGATACAATTGATTGTGACTTTGAAGACAATCTATGTGGATGGCAACAAGATGACAAAGATCAACTAAACTGGATCATGCACAGTGGGTCCTCTCCAGTTGGTAACCTAGGTCCTCCATCTGATCACACCAAAGCTGCTCTTACTGAAGGTATTTGCTATGAAGCGTTATAGATATCTAACTGTAGGTCCTTTTTTTTTCAGTCTTTATTCTTTTTGTTTATAAGTTTGTTTATTTTACAGAATACAGAAAGTTCATAGTTTTATTGTTGGATTGATCTTGTTCAGCTCTAGTTTAAGTCTGTTAATCAGTAACATTAATTTTATATTTAAGCTAATCTCATCACATCCTCTTATACACTGTTTAAATTCAAGACATTAGTGAATACTTTAGTTAGATCTACTTACATTCATCATATGACTATATTTACACATACTTTGATATCAGTTTATAAACAGCTATGGTGACATTTGTTTAGGTGTTTATAAAGACTTCATTAAAAAAAAAAGGGGAACAAGTGTACAGATTAAGAAGAAATGGTATCACCCAGTTTTGTGATTAAGTCATAGCTTCAAGTTCACAAGTTCCCCTTTTATTCTTAGCTCAACTGTCACAATATGATAGCAGTGTTAGACTTAGTCAAAACATGCTATGCATGACATTAAAAAAAATTAGGTTCACTGCAAGATAACAGTTAGATTTATGTTTAACTCTGTTATTAGAATAAAATTGTTTTAATTTCAAGGGTTCATGGATATGATATCTGAGAATGGAAATTTGTTACGTATAATGTTACATGTTCTAGTAGTGTGTAAGAATATTCAGGCTCTACTACTAGGTGAGTGTTTGTTCCTGTAAAGGAATGTGATTCTGATCAAGCAATACATAACACAGGCTCTACCACTAGGTGAGTGTTTATTCCTGTAAAGGAATGTGATTCTGATCAAGCAATACGTAACACAGGCTCTACCACTAGGTGAGTGATTGTTCCTGTAAAGGAATGTGATTCTGATCAAGCAATACGTAACACAGGCTCTACCACTAGGTGAGTGATTGTTCCTGTAAAGGAATGTGATCCTGATCAAGCAATACGTAACACAGGCTCTACCACTAGATGAGTGATTGTTCCTGTAAAGGAATGTGATTCTGATCAAGCAATACGTAACACAGGCTCTACAACTAGGTAAGTGTTTGCTTGAGTAAAGGAATGTGATTCTGGTCAAGCAATATGTAAAACAGGCTCTACCACTAGGTGAGTGTTTATTCCTGTAAAGGAATGTGATTCTGATCAAGCAATACGTAACACAGGCTCTACCACTAGGTGAGTGTTTGCTTGAGTAAAGGAATGTGATTCTGATCAAGCAATACGTAAAACAGGCTCTACCACTAGGTGAGTGTTTGCTTGAGTAAAGGAATGTGATTCTGATCAAGCAATAAATAACACAGGCTCTACCACTAGGTGAGTGTTTGCTTGTGTAAAGGAATGCAATTCTGATCAAGCAGTATGTAACACAGGCTCTAACACTAGGTGAGTGTTTGCTTGAGTAAAGGAATGCGATTCTGATCAAGCAATATGTAACATTTAAAATATAGTATAACACTGCTGTGGTTTATTATAATTTTGTGATAATCAGTTGAGCTGAAGATGAGGAGCAACTGAGAGTTGATGTGAGTCTGATAATTATGAACCTGGAGCTGAATTTGAATTAAGAAAATTTAGCAATACCACTTCACCTGAACTTTACAAAGGTAACTGTCTTTTTAATTATGTATTATTACATAATTGTATTGTATTATTACAAGAATCATGTTGAAAATATAAATGATAATACCATGTGTTTAAAAACTAAGTATCTGAAAACATTTTATTAATTATTTACAAATTATGATTTTTTTAAAGCACTAGTTTTATTGAAGAATTTTATAAGTTACTAGCTATTAGTTTTAAAGAGGTTTGAAATATTTCATGATTATTGACTAATCCACTTGTAACTTAAAAACTATATACAAATATATATGTATATATATATATATATATACATATATTAATTTTTTTCATTGTAAACTAAGCTTGAACTAAGGTTTTTCAAAATGAAGAGTAACATAAATATACAGAATTTATGCTGAGACTAATATTCATATATTACAAGTCAAAATTTTGATGAAAAGTTTGGAAAATAAGGACAAAATAAAATTTATTTTTATTCTTTGGCAACACAGGCTTTTGTGGAATGAGCAACAAATGAAGAAGTACAGTTTATTCACTTTTAATTTGTACAAGAAACCGATTATTATGAATGGTAAAAAAGAACAAAGCCAGCGTTGCTGCTCCTTAAAATACAAAATTAAAAGAAGAGATTTGTTCATTTAAAGTGATTCGTGAGAGAAAAGCTGATTTTCTATAATTTTCACATTTTTCAAGGTCTTCTCGTTTCATTGTTTTTGTTAGCCAGCCAGACTTTTTTAAAAATGTAGTAAAACTGACAAGGTTCATTCCTAAGTACACTTCAACGATAACATAATATGGTACTGTTACCAAGGAAAAGTTGTTGTTGTTTTCATTATTAGGTGGTTGGTACTTGGAACTTCGCCGATGGACAGCTGTTGGAGGAATACTATCTGGTGGTTTGCAGAGCCCAACTATTCATGTGCCTCGAGAAGATGATCGATGCTTGGAATTTTGGTATCATATGGCTGAAGCTAATATCCGTTATGATTTTCGTTTTGATGTAAACTTGTTGAATAGAAATGGTTCCATTGCATATAAGCTGTGGGAGGAATGGAGTAATCATGGGCGGAGATGGTTGAAAGCTAGTATTGGTATTAGAGGACCTTTTGAAGGAATGGTATGTTTTCTCATATGTTTTTACTTCTTAACCACTTTTGGCTTATTTAAGTAGAAAAGATATTCACAAAAATGTGAAGAACTTGAAATTGCTAAGGTTACAATAACTTCTAACAAAGAACTGATTAGTTCATAAAAAAAATTCCACAAAACAAAATGTGAATCTCAAACAGTAATGGTTTGTTGCTTTATATTATAAAAGCAAAGGCAATTATGAATTATAAAATTATTCAAGAAATAATTGGCAATTATTTCTTAATGAGTAGCTCTCTTGTACTTTATTCTTTCAGACATATTAATTTGAAGATTGAGGGCTAATTTAATATCTTTTTTGACATTTAATATAATGTTACTGAGGGACAGGCCCACCAACAGGGAGGGGGCAAAGGGGGCAACTTCCCAGGGGCCCGGGCGAATGAAACCTGGTTATGCCGTAAAGCCTGCAAAACAGATTTAGGCTACATCTTCATTTCATGATAAAAAACATAGTTTTTGGCTTTTCTTTGCATATAGACGCTTGATACATTAAGAACAAATGAAATAATAATTTGAGTAATAATTAATATGTATTTGTTACTTTATAGATTTAATAGATATTTGTTGTTACCTTATTAACGTTTTTACACTTATACTATGAGGTAAAAAACGGTTGCTGCTATGATTTTGTCTGGTTTATGAGCTCGTTGATGTCCTAACTTAGGATCTTCTTTTTAATAAATTCTTGAAAATGTTAAAAAAGAGAGAGAAAGGGGGCCCCGTGAAGATGTTTGCCCCTGGGCCCATACTGGCTCTTGATGTTCCTGCTAAGGGATATGTACAACTATACATATTGTTGCATCAGCGAGGTCACGTGACTAGTATCACGCCACCTGTTTCTAGAAATATCCTGTTCCT
>NW_013666346.1:52795-61681 GCF_000517525.1 Limulus polyphemus | reverse complement strand
ATCTGTTAGTCTTGTATATATATAAGACGGTCACAACGTGACGGGGAACAGTGCAATGAGTAATTGAATGTATGCAGATAAAATATTGTTGGCCACGTGAGACGTGAGCGTTTGTTATAGAGCGGCTGTTGAAATTAAGTGTATCATAAAGTTGTATTCGGAAAGAATAAACCAGTTTTATTTAAGAAAGGACTTGTGTCGCTAAAGTTTCATCAGAACGAATTTACGGAAAATTAACTAACGAACGGAAGTGTAACAATATGGACCCCATAAGTTTTTTAAGATCACTTTTCTAACTTGTGGGTCCATGACATTATACTTCAACTCTAAAAATAGTAACTTTAATAACTCACTCCCCAAAACATTTTAATTTCTGATTCGTCCACCCAATCATTCTATCACACATAGTGTATATGGTCTAAAAAACATTTCTGTAGATCAATGTTCATGCATTTGAAAATATTCTGAATTATTTCATTGTCACTTAAACTACAAAACTAACACTTAGTGGTAATTTATGTTACATTTAATTAAAAAGAATAATTCCTGATCAATTGTATTATAAAACAACATTCAGGATTTTGTTCTTACAACTGTCAGTTTTTATATAACAATGAGGTGTAATAGTATTATCAGCATCACTGAAACTATTTCTAACTCCAGTCAATCCTGATCTCTGGAAACCTCAGTGTTCATTTCTTTTTTTGTATCCAAAGACTAGGAGGACATGAATATAGATCAGTGGGAAGTAATATTTAGAGTTAATTCTTTGGTTTGTTTCTTTTCTCAGTGTTAAAAATATAGGATAACCAAGATGTGGCTTAATATTAAAGGTCACATCTGGAATTAATTCTTTTAAATGTTTTGGTTTGTTTCTTCTATCCATACCCATCTGGTTCATTGTTCGTGGTCATATCTGGAAATAATTTGTTTAAATGTTTTGGTTAATTTATTTTCTCTATACTCCCTTAGTCTAAGGCTATTTGAATCCAGTTAATTGTTCTGTTAAATGTTTCGGTTAGTTTCTTCTATCTATACCCATCTGGTTCATTGTTCGTGGTCACATCTGGAAAAAATTTGTTTAAATGTTTTGGTTAATTTATTTTCTCTATACTACCTTAGTCTAAGACTATTTGAATCCAGTTAATTGTTCTGTTAAATGTTTTGGTTAGTTTCTTCTATCCATACTCATCTATGAGTACATGAATCTGGTAGTTGCTAGAGGTCACAAGTGGAGTTAAATTCTTTGATTCATTTCTTTTTTTCTCTGCTGAAAATCTAGGATTACCCAAGTATTATTATTCTAATATTAAGGGTCACAGCTAGAGTTAATTCTTCCTTTTTTAAGCTGATTTTCTGTGGAATTTTAATTTAGTTTTAATCATTTTGCAGTTAACCAGTAGAATGTCTCTTTTCTTTTTTTTAACAGTGGTATTTCATACGTAATGAATAATTTCAGCATAACATGTAAACACTTGGAAGTACAATATACCCCCATTGCTGCTCCATTTTTAATTAAACATTATTAACTATAAACATTTTCTTATATAACCTAAACCTTCATTAAGATCCACAATTAAATATTGCTGAAGTTCACTTCTCCTAAAATTAAAAGAAATTTTAAAATAATCACAATTCTAAGTTTACTGTTTTTTTTCTGAAAGTATATGATCTTATATCTTACTCTTAATTTCAGTCATTATCTAAATGCTACATTATCTTAAACTGGGAACAATAAATAATTTCTTAGTTAATTAAAATATTTTATTCTTCTGCCATTCTTCTATTCTATGCCTTTTCTCAGTTCAGTTAGCAATATTCTTTCGTGTAGGAGCAATTATGGCTCAAATGATTATTTAATAACCAAAACTCTATAATAACTAAGATGTACAAAAAAATTTCAGCAAAACTAATGGCATGATATTAAATGCAAAAAGATTAAATTTCTATGTTATTAGAATAAAAACTGTGAATTTCAAATTTGTTATATGTTTACAGTAATTTGCATAAAGAAGATCTTTTAAAATGAGAAATATTTTCATTATTTTTTCAATATAAGATTCAGTTCCTTGGAAGTGGATACTTTTACCACAATGACAAAAATATTGCTTTGGATGACATTAAACTGTCAAAGGGAAAATGTAAAAACAGTAAGTAACTTATTTTGTTCCATAGAATAAACTATAAACACAAGGTACTTGATGATGCCTTTACTGGCGAAACCATGGTTGTGAATAAATGAAGTATTTATGAAATGTACAATTGTCTTGTTTTTCCTCAGTTCTGTAATTATAGAGTTTCACCAAGTACCAACGGTTTCAAGTATCAATTATATAAAGATAGTAGCTTTTTATATTGTATAGAATTACTTATGAACAAGACAATCGTTACAATCTATATTAGTAATTCAAGTATGAAAACAAATGTTTATATTATCATATGGGAAACATAAATAACAGCTGAAATGGTTATCTACTTAAAACATGTTGTTATGCAGACTAACCCATTGTACGCTTGATAAATCCACAGAAACATCTCATTATTATCTAAGATATAGAATTTTTGTTCTCACTAATAATATAAAACCCTCAGTTGTGTTAGTGTATTCATTGTATCATATAGTTTCAAAACCTTATAATTTTTATACATCATATTTTTATGTAAAATGTTTGAAATTAAAACTGATGTATTATGTTCAAATGTTTAAGGTAGCACTGACCCTTAAAGAATTCCCCAATATTTCAAAAACAACTTTTTCAAATTTAGCCTAAATCTAATATTTAATTTCTTTTCTACATAAATAACTTATTTTTGTCTTAAAATCTTTACTAATTAACCTGTATTAACTGATTAGAATATAATACTAGTTTGTTCTCATTCTGTTTCCACTTCACCATTAAAGCCAATATCAGCATGAAATTAAGCACACTTGTTGATATTACACTCTTCCATAGCTTGAATATTTTTACATTCAAAAATCTTTACCAATTGTCTTGTTATGAGTTTAATTACCACTAACAAAGCCATTAATTAAACTTAATTGCCCATAGCATTAACATTGGAGATAAATTGCAAAGTTTGGATTCAAGTTATGAGAATGTTCACAAAGAGCAGGTGTATCAATTTTCACGTTTTTATCATTCCTAAGTAAAGTTATGGTGTTAAAATAGTTTATGTATTTCTTTATCCGTGCCACATTAATTATGTATATGACATATACATGACTGAAAGTATAATTTCAGATATTGCTACAACATGCTTTTGTTTTGTGCTCAACTTGAATGTTATAAGAAGTGTTTAACAGTGTTTCCTCAGCATGTAAATTTGCCCAGTTTTAAGAGTCATTGCTACCTTAAATCTCTAAAATCAAGTTAAGATATTATAATGATATGCCTTTTTTCAACTGTTCAAACAGTAAGGCCTTTTCCTTTTCAACAGAGAAGAAGAAAGATTGAGATTAAACAATACAGAGGCATTCATATTATTACTTTATTTTAACCATAAAAAAATACGGAAAGATTTTCAAACAAAATTACTAGTTGAGGTAAGAGTATAAAATATTAATTAATTTATTTGTCAGAATCACATTTGATAAGATATGGTCTATTTTTGAATATTGCATTTTCCTCAAACACCAAATATTTATAATGTACTCATTTGATTGTTTCTGTTGATTTTATATAAACTGTGGTTTAGGCAGTAATGAATATTATTTTGTATCTTTTCATAAACTTAGACAACAGAAACATCATCAACTGTACTTTTGATAATGGTACGTGCGGATGGTTGACTAACTCACCTACACTTTGGCGTCTACAGTATTCTGGTGTTGTAAACTCTAGTATCCCTGGAGGTATTGTACTTATTTTTGTGTTTTCCAAGTTTTCTGGAGCATTAAAAGGCCATATAAAATGTTTCAAGAGTTTAATTTTCATCATCTGTATAAATTGTGACTGTTTTTTTTAATTAACCATAACAGTGAAAGTATTTTAAAATTCCAGGGAATCTTGAGCACGAAGTTAACCTCTCTTGAATAGTTATTGGTACAGAGTGTAGAACATAAAATGTTTATGAATATATATATATCACCAAGTAACTGTGTTGCTCCACAGTTATTCATTCATGATCTTACCATAGTTTGCCATCTTTCAAAAAAAAAAAACATCATGAAGAAATTTCTGCTTGCAGTGAAATATGAAGTACTGCAATAGAAGTGCTGGTTTTGTAGATTTTATAGCTAAGCATTATATAATGTTTCAACCCTGTGTTTTTATCAGCTCGGAAAGTTTTTGGTGGTTCTGAGAGCTACGCAAGAGTGTCGGAAGACTAAATTTGACTTACATTACTTGATTTATTTGACTTGTGTATCTCTGGGCCACAGCTTTCATAATACAAGAACTGATCCTGGGGACCTTCCTCCCCTGACAGTATGGAAACCAAGATTATCAGAATGACAAGTTCATTTTAGTGGAAAGGGGCCACCATCATGATCTATATAATTCAGTGTTTATATCCTTCATCTGGACAAAATTATTTAGCCTTTGGTTTACAAAAAAAAAATTTTTTCTAATCTTGTTGGTAAAAACTAGTTTAACTGTTGTACATAGTTTCAAGTTTACCTTGAAACTAAGAACAAAAAAAAAGCAAAGTCCCAGAGTATTCAAGACATACCAAGATGCCTTAAATAAATGTTCTTCCTGAAAAGATGGTTTTGTTAGTTTGTTCATTTTTCAAAAGATGCTATTTTAATGCAAGTATAAATGCCATCATGAAATAACATGAAGGGTCTAGAGATCTTAAAGCACAATGAATAAATAAACTAACTTTTCTTTCAAAATGGTAGTTTTAGGTAACTTCATTGATTGTTCTTGTGTGATGAGTTCCATGATTAAATGAAAGAGTCAAAGTTCACAACATTTTAACCTATAAATTTTAGGTAGCAATGAGATGAGTTTTGGTTCAGTTTTACAAATGTTATTGGAGTGGGCATGATAATACAAGGACAACACTTTTAACAGCACTCACTTTTAATATAAAAAGAAACAAAATTGTTATTTGTATCTCACTCTGAAAAAAGTATTTTAAAAGACCTAATCGTATGTTTTCTGAAAATCCAGATATACCAAAACCACTTCTCTACTGCAAGGCAAGAGTTTCCTCTTGTAAAACCATGTTGACTTTCCACCACAGATGTAAGACTAATAGGCCTATAATTACCTGGTTTGTTTCGGTGTTCCATGGTTTTAACAGTTTCTTCTTAGTGAAACACTTGGTTGTTATGCTCATTTCTGGAAGAAAAACACAACCTATGTATGGAGCAATATAATAAATATTGATGCCATAAAACTAACAGTAAAGTTATTCCAGTGAGGTAAACTAATGGGTTTCATGAAAGCTATTGAGAAGTGGAAAAATTATGTTTACAATCCATTGAAGATGATAAAAATTTGGTTATTTTTTAACTCAGAACTCAAGCTTTTGCTTTTTGACTGATAGAAATATCTCTTTTATTGATTTAGATATTGTGAGTAATGAGTCACTCAACTTTGTCTTTTTAATTTTTGTAGGCAACTTCTACATTCAGCCAGTTGGAACAACAGACAAACAGATGCTTATTTCACCTTCTGTCTCAACACCTCTAGGTGAAGCCTTGTGCTTTACATTCTGGTACAGAATGGTTGGGTACTCAAACATTAAACTAAATATGGGAGTTTTGTATGCCAATGACACATTCAAAATTTTGTGGTCCAGGTATGGAGAACTTGGGAACTTATGGCTAAAAGCTTCTATTACTTTACCAGGAGAAAGTAATCCATATCAAGTAAGTATAACATAAAGATGTTTAGGCCACATGTAAGGGAACTATTTATGGTTTGCACAAGTCATATAAAATATTTTTTTGTTTTTGATAGGAAAACAGAAAGAAAATTTGAACAGCATCTTTGTGTAAGATATGATAGAAGTTGATTCATCACAATCCAAGTTAATAAAATAAACTGATTTTAGGAATGTCTCATCAGAACTGGTAGACTCAAATTAATCTGATTTTAAAATAAAAAACAAACATTAAAGAGAATATTGTTGTGGGTAAGTTACTTATTGTAAGATTTTATTAATTGGATGAAATATAAATTGTATATTATGAGAAGGATTATCCTTTGTATGAAAATGAAAAACATCTTACTTTAATTTATAGTAGACTATCTAATATTTTACCTTTACGTTCATCTCTTAAGTACACTTCAATTATTATTTGCAGATTGCCTTTACAGCTTACCATCAAGGTCTCCATGATGCATTCTGGCAAGTCACGTCTCAGATTAACCTTGACTTGTTGACCATTACCGATGGTGTGTGCTCACATGGTATGGTTGAATGTCCAGTTTTGGAAGTGTATTTTTTTTCACAGTATTTTTTACATTTTAGTATTTGAAACCTTGAGACTCATAATTGAAATGAATAATTAGGTTTAATACTTCACTTAATCTTAGAAAACTTGGTACTTATTTATCCTCTTCAGTAAATTGAAATTAAGTTTGTGTAAACAGTGATATTTGTAAAGAATTTAATAGCAAATTAGTTTCATTTGTTAAGAACAGGAAAATTTTTAAAGGTTGCTGTTTGTAGTTAAGCACAAAGTTATGCAGTGGGCTATCTGTGCTCTGCCCACCACGAGTATCAAAATGCAGTTTCTAGCATTGTAAGTCCACAGACATACCACTCGGTGACCTCATAGCTAGCCATGATCATACCCTTCATACTATTTATACATGTGATGAAATGAAAGGCTACAGACTTAATAGGGCTGTTCTACAATACATAACTAATTTTGCATCTCTTCCACTAGCTAAACAAAAGCCTAAAAACTCAAATAAGACTTATTATGAGTACAAAGTTACTTGTAAAATTCTACATAGATATAATGTGGAATTAATATGAAACAAATTAAATGTATGAGCTAATGACAAATTTGCATCCAGTTCCAGTCTTATAATAATCAGGAACTGCCCTAGACACTACTTTCCCTGTGCAATAAGCATAAATATTCAGATTGTTTACTTTAGTTAATAACTAATGATGCCATTTTTCACAATTTACTTGATGTTTCTACAAAGTTTGCTTAATATAATTCTTTTAGATACTTCCAAAGACCTAAACTGTACTTTTGAAAATGGATTTTGTGGCTGGAGAAACCGTGATGAAACACCAGCTCACTGGGTGTTGCAGTGTGGCTTCCAAACCAAGCTAAAACAGGGGCCCTACTGGGATCACACTTATTGGAATCAAAAACCTTGTAAGTTTTGATGGAAGATAAATTTTGATTCAATAAACCTATTTACTAAGACTCTGACTTGTATATTAAATTTTTCATTTTTCACTGATGTTTTACTTAATTATTTACTGATTGTGGTGCTGACCTGTTTAAAAATATTATGTAGAAATGAAACTGATATCATCATATATGTGTACACGCGTGTTCTTATTTTATTCAATCAAAAGCCAGTGAGTATGCTCTTTATTATAACCATACTTATAAACTTTGAAATGCACTATACATGTAAGAACCAGCTGGAATTCTCCGTTACAGTTGTTTGTGCAATACTGATTTTCATTTTTCTCATTTGGAATAATTGTACTATTGTTCCTTGCTCAAGTGATGAATCTTGAATTCCTATAAGCTTGAAAATGACCAGGCGTGAATATATCTGATAATGTTTTGGTATATACTACTGTGTATGGTCAGAGAAGACCATGCTGTTATTGGTATTTACTACAGTGTATGATCAGAGAAGACCATGCCATTATTGGTATTTACTACAGTGTATGATCAGAGAAGACCATGCCATTATTGGTATTTACTACTGTGTATGATCAGAGAAGACCATGCCATTATTGGAATTTACTACTGTGTATGGTCAGAGAAGACCATGCCGTTATATTTTTACTATTGTGATAAAAACATGCATAACTCACCTTAAGTTATGCATACTGGTTCTGCCTCTGTCTACTTAAGACAGGTTTAAGTCTAACTAGCTCTACAAAAGGGAGTTGACAGATTAAATGAAGATGTTGTAGTGGTTGAATAGAAGGTATAATAGTGAACTGGTCTAGAAATGAGCCAGCCTACCTTCACTATAGAAGTTTTTTTATATTCATTTCTAGGCATGGCTTTTATCTTGGTTATTTTAGATTGTCTTCGTTCATTTTTTTTGCTCTATTCTTCCTGTATTATATTTTCCTGTTCTAGCTATCACACTATGGTACCCGTATACAAGATTTCTCTGTATCCAAAGTTTACTTACTCTTACTTATCATGATTGTTTGTTTCAACTTCATACAGACTTTCAGAGCTTACTTACTCTAGTCTTCCTCTAAAGAGCATAAATCTATCTTGTAGGTTGTTGATTATGTGACAAGAGAAACAGTTGCATGTTATAAATTACTATATAGTGCCAAACTGTATTTCCTACTACATGGTTTATCATTTGGAGGTTTGAAATTTGTTTTGCTGATCATTCTCAGTCAACTACTAATAAAAAAACAACATTTTTTATTGTAGAACTGTTCAACCCTATCTTGACGGTTCACATGTCATCGCGTTAGTTGACCTGCATTCAAAATTTTATTGAACTACTATTTTATGAATATACGTCAATGAGTTTGGTATCAAATTGTAGATTATAATTCAAATTCTAATATTATATGTCAGTAAATATTGAAAAAACGCAGCTAAACATCGATTTTTGTGTGTCACATGGTATGTTGAATGCAGCATGGTTCAGATTAGATGTTTGTGATGTCAAAATACAAAATCTACAGTTTCGTACAAATTGGGAACTCAAACTACTGATATCGACTAGCTAGAATATAAAATAAGAGCTTATT
>NW_013666346.1:51279-52785 GCF_000517525.1 Limulus polyphemus | reverse complement strand
AAGAGCTTATTATCTTTTCAATTAGCTAAGGTATTGCTCATGTAATAAATCAAACACAGTGGCCCCCAGCCCACCTCTTTCCATTTTTTGAAATGATCCCTTATATACACTTACTTCTATATATGAATAACCAATCGAAAGCTCAGAATTTCCCCCTAGTGGTTTTTCTCAGCCATTTTGATGTGTTAGTGTGCTAGTTTCTTTCTTTTCATACAATATTTCAAATGATGAGGTAAGTCTTTAGTGAGCTCGAAATTTCATATTTGTTTTAGACCCAGATACAGCTTACTTACTATGCTTGATAAATTATGGTGGAATTCTATGGTATCAATATTGTAATTTATGATTTTTTGGTTATTTAAAATATATATATAAAACCTAAAAAAAATCTCTTTTTACATCCTCCAAGTGGGAAATTTCATAAGGAACAAAGGCCGTAACTAAAAGAGATAATTGTTTGCTTTACTTCTTTATTTAATGTTTTAAGAAATATAAATTTAAGAGCCTACTTGTAAATATAAATAATGTATATACATATATAATGTATAATAGTTAAAATGTGATTGTATTTTACAAAATACTAGTCCACTAAAACACAGCCAAGATAGGTCACCTTGTAAAGGTCAGTTATATATTATTTGATACCCTAAGATGAGTGCACGTGCACTGCATCATTGTAACTTCTGCATTGTTAGCCAGGTATGGCTGGAAGGCCAATATAATAAAAATAATAAATATATATATATGTATATATATAAATGTATAATGTTATGAGATTTAAGCTATTTAGACTAAAAATTTGTGCTTTTGTGTTATAATTTGTGGTCATTCTAGAACAAAAAAAGAATAATTTATATTTTTTCCTAATTCCTAACTTCTATATTGAACCAACCCATACAGAAATATATTAGTGAAAATAACAAATAGAATATAGTTTAAAAAATTTTTAAATTATCTGGAGATTATAAAGATTTCGCATGTGAAATTTGAAAATGTTCTAATTCATTAAAGTATTTTTAAACTTAAAATCAAAATTGCTTTACATGTTGAATAGTCGACATTCTGAAAGAAAAAGGCTTACAAGAAAATCTTTAATTAAAAAATCTTAATACTTAATTTTAAAACCTTATATTTTGTGTACAAAAACCTTCTAACGTTTACCACATATAACCTGCAAAGGCTAGTAAAGATGGACATACATTATCAAAAATCATAGCATAATTACTCTCGTGGATACTTTGTGGTTATGAACTGGGTGGAATCCACCCAACCCATAATGAAAGGGTTAATTGTGTATAAAACATCTTGGGACAGTGTATTTTTGTCCGTACTTAATGGGATACGAGAGTGTTCTAATTACTGAGGATTTTTCTTTTTCAAAATCTCCGGGTATTATTTACTAAAGTTTAAGAGGAGTAGTGATGAATTCAAATTCAGTGACGAGGAACCCACTTTGAGACTAATAATGGCTGGAGACAGCTTGAATGGGTAATGAAGAAAAACTGT
>NW_013666346.1:47275-50399 GCF_000517525.1 Limulus polyphemus | reverse complement strand
TTTTTAGTAATATATGTATATATATATATATATATATTACATACGATATATAAACATGAATAATATTATTTTTGTAGATGGAGGGAATTTAGAATGGTCATAAGTTGATAACCCCATAATACAAATGTGTTTGAATTATTTCTGAGGAGAGAAATTTTGGTTATTTAACTAGTAAAGAAAGTATTTACTAAAATGTAATGGTCATTAGATTATTATTTCTTTAAAAAAAAATTTTTCTTAACCTTTTCAGTTGGACATATACTTTTCTGTTCATTCTAGGTGATTTTTGAAGGACCCAAATCAAATATTACAGATACCGTTACTATTGCTATTGATGACATTTCATATACTGAACAGGCTTGTGAGAAAGGTAAAGGTTACCAACATGATATTAAGAAGAATTTGAAAAATAGATTATAAAAATGTACTTAGTAATGTGTTTTATATTACATGATCTTGATTTTTATATAATGGTTTTATGCTGTAATACATCGCTATTACCCTATCTTACCTGCCACAAATAGGGCTGTATTCAGCCATTCCCAACGTCAGTATTGTTTGATGTTTTATTTAGCCAGTAAAAGTAAACTGACATAACTGGAACTGTATTCAGCCATTCCACAGGTAGGTGCTGTTTGGTGAGTTATCTAGCCAGTAAAATTAACCTGACACAACTGGAACTGTATTCAGCCATTCTACATATAAGTGCTGTTTGGTGAGTTATCTAGCCAGTAAAATTAATAAAGAACCCCAAACACTGTAGACACAGCCAGAAGTATGTAATAAAGTGATTTCATTGTTCTGACATGATAACATCTAATGCTGCATTATTACTATATGTCCACACAGATAAAGTTAATTTAAAAACGTTTGATATCCATAATCGTCTTGTCTTTTCAAATAAATTGATACTTTAGGAAAATTTGATAAAGAAAGAAGAATAGCAAATGTAGCTTGAGAGACTTTCAGTGCCAAAGAAACTTATATGGATTTCTATGTAAAATCTGTATCAACACTGGCATTATCTTATCTTGCATTATGTGTAATAATGTGACTTTAAAATAATCACAGGTAAACATTAATCTGAAACCTGTGATACTGTTTTACTGCATAAAGGCTAAATTCATTATTCTATTAACAGCATGATCATTAAAAATAACATTTTAGCATTAGCATGTAAATAGAATGATGAACTAAAGCAGTTTTGGGGGTCAAAGACTTCCCACATATGTGTGGGTAGTCTTTGTACTTGGAAACAGTATGTATTAACCATCCTTTAGTAATCTCAGTTTATCATCCTGAATTTCTAAATATTGTCTTATTTCATTAAATTATTTTGTTTTTTGTGACATGCTAAAAGGCATTTACCATTGTTTTTCAGATTCTAGAACAGTCAACTGTTCTTTCGATTCTGACATTTGTGGATGGAGTTATGAAAATCAAATTCCAATGCATTGGTTGAAAACAAGTAGCATAAATAATCCAGTTCCTCCATTTAATAGTCCAGCAAATGGTGAGTTTTTCTGTTAAGAAACAACTAAATCAGCAACATGTCCTTGAGCCAATAGATAGCTTTCTTTTAATGCCTAAGAAACAATTAAAACTAGCATTAGAGGAACATGCACAAAACAGTAGTAGATTTAGTAATTGTAGACTGTTTTGTGGAATGTACTTAATAAAACTGACCCTAGGAAAATGCATGGAAGGAGAAGAGAGCATCGTGAGACATTTTCCATAATGCCTATAAATATATGTTCAATTTATTTCTGTATCCACACAAGATATAGATTATATTTTATTTTGACTACAATGAAATGGCAGAGATAATAAGTCAGTTTAGTGAAATAAATTATTGCAAATCTATATTGTACAGTAGCAGACTGATGGTATACATCTTTAAGATGTGCTCCTTCATTACTCTCTGGATAGCATGCATGTACTCCAGACTCTTTTGAAGATCATTTTTGAAATTCTGGCCTCATTTCATGCTTTTGAACCTCGTGAAATGAACACTATTATGTTTTTATTTTTTAGAATTCCTCCATAATTATTTCTTCTTACAGAACTAATGTTTGTTAAATGTCCAACACCTGGATGTGGAAAGTAATATTCTAGTGATCCTAGTTTTAAGTAATTAACATTACTGTGTAAAGGTTTAAGTCAGGTGATGGTATTTTTAAGTCTGAAATAGTTTTGAATTATTTGAAATCATTCTGATTGATGATAAGTTTGTAGCTTTTGAATAAGATTGTATTACAACCTTTTTTCAGGACATTCTTATATGTATGCTAAGAAGCTGATCAGAAACTATAACAGAGGAGAGAAGGCATCATTGACATCACCACCTATACTCAATAATTCCCCAGGTGAGAAGTTCTGTCTCACCTTTGTGTACTACATGTATGGAGACCTAATGGGCCAACTAAATGTGTACATAGTGAAGAATGATACAGTTGATGCTCCTGTCTGGACCCGATCTGGTAATCATGGAAACCGTTGGATTCAAGCTTTCATTCCATTTTCACTTGACATTGCTGGGAGGGTATGCAGAATTGTTTTCTCATCTTTGTTGTTGATGTTATTCCTTTAAAACAGTGGTTTTAACCTTTTTGGGAAGCTGCACCCATTCCGTTTACAGAATATGTCCTCACACCCCTTGCCTTTCAGGATTTGCTAATACTTCTCTCTTACATTTAAATATATATCATCTATAACCAGTAGAAAGTCAATGTTTCCATCTATCAAATGATGTGTTATATTACATTGTGTTCTGAACAGATAGATGTCAATATCAGTTATAACAGAAGCTTTATTCCCTAGCTTGGGAGAATTTGTAATGGCTAGTGTTGCATAGTTAAGGTTGAAAACTATAGAAAGTTTACTATCAGTTTGCTATTAAGTGATCTCAGGAGTTCGAGGAAGAAACCTTATTTGTAATGGAAACACCAACATGTTTCACACCCCCAGAAATGGCATTTTGCACCTCTAAGAGGTGTGTGCACCACAGGTTAAGAAATACTGTTTTAAAAGGAATTGTATGAAAGATTTACATATGAACACACACACACACACATATATATATATATATATATATATATATATATAGAGAGAGAGAGAGAGAGTA
>NW_013666346.1:40272-46275 GCF_000517525.1 Limulus polyphemus | reverse complement strand
CAGAAATGAACATACCTGACCATTTTACTGAGAGCCCAGGGCTTGAAGATCCTTCACAAATGCATAGATATCCGGTGTTATATTTGTAACAGCATTAATTGAAATCATCTAACCTCAGAGGGTGCAAAACCTTGTCTTTTATATCTGGCACTCCCTCCCTCCAGGTTGGGTACCACTGCTGTAGAGATATATTTTATTACTAGTTTTATATTGATGTAAAGAACAACTTTTGTGTTTTTGTCAGGGAGGTATGTATGTTTTTTATGTATTATTTTTATACACTTTTAATTTCTCTTAGGTCAGGATTGAAGCTGTGAACACAGAAGCTAATTCCCAAGATCCAATAGCTCTTGATAATGTTGTGGTAAAACATGGATCTTGTGATCGTGAGTATTGGCTAGTTTTTAATTAATTTGGAATAATTTCTTAATTTCATAATGTGATCATTATTCTAATTAGGAAATTATTTTTTAATGTTCATAATAGTTGTAAAAATATTTTATGTACTTTACTACCTCCCTGTATTTTTTATTCTCAAAACTTTTATGAAAATTTATAATTTCAGAAATAGAAGAAAACTCTGAAACATTTGACTGTGACTTTTCGGGTGGTTTCTGTGGATGGAGACATTCAGGATCAGTGGTTAATGGATGGATGTTAAACAGTGGACCAACACCAAATCGACAAATAGGCAAATTGTCAGGCCCAAGTAACGACTATAATGGGGGTAAGTTTTGTCAAAAAGCTTACATTTCTTGCTTCTATTCTTTTCTCTCAGATTTTTTTTGTTAGTCAAAAATATTCTAGGTTATCAGTAACTAATTAAGATGTCAGTTGAGGTTTTTTTTTCAAAAGTTGTTTTACAAACATTTGTTACAAATGATAGTAAGAAACAAAATTAAGGTGTTCATTTAACTTGTATATATTGCACTGGATTCAAACTAATAAAAGTTCCAATAGTAATGTCAGGCAATAGTTTAAGTTTCTACAACTGATAGCATCACATAAAAATTTCCATAAGTTTCCATTTTCTTTAACTTGATTTTGCTTCTTATCCCAAACAGACTAGATGTGTAATATATTGAAAGCTACAAGTGTCTTTTTTTTTTACCAAGATATTCAGCTTCTAACCATCAGAGAGTATCACATATTGAAAGCTACAAATGCCTTTTTTTACCAAGATATTCAGCTTCTAACCATCAGAGAGTATCACATATTGAAAGCTACAAATGCCTTTTCTTACCAAGATATTCAGCTTCTAACCATCAGAGAGTATCACAGACCAAGAGTGAATCAGTGTTGTAGAAATGCAGGTTGACTGGGTCTACATGTGAAAACTGTGATTAATGGAATTTTTGCTTCATATATTATTAAATATTGATTAAGTAACACAAAATTTGTTTAATACATTAATAAATTGTTTATTTTCATTTAAAGATGCTTGTCAGTGAAATTTGGGTTCTGATTACTAGATGGAACTACAGAAAGAAAACTAAAATAACAATGTATTTCTTTCACTTTGGATGTGTAACATTTTTATCTGCCTGCAGTAGTTTGGAGATTAACATGAATAGCTACATTAATGAAAACTCTTTCAGAACAGCCATGATCCAAGAATTAATAATAATAATAATTAAATTTGTATAATATATTTAGCTACATTAATGATAATCCTTCCAGGACAATCATGATCCAGGATATAATAATTACATTTGTGTAACATTTTTTAGCTATATTAATGATAATTCTTCCAGAATAGCCATGATCCAGGATATAATAATTACATTTGTGTAACATTTTTTAGCTATATTAATGATAATTCTTCCAGAATAGCCATGATCCAGGATATAATAATTACATTTCTGTAACATGTTTGGCTGCATGAATGATAATTCTTCCAGAACAGCCATGATCCAGGAATTAATAGTAATAATTACATTTGTGTAACTTGTTTGGCTGCATTAATGATAATTTTTTCCAGAACAGCCATGATCCAAGAATTAATAATAATGATTATGTTTGTGTAGCAAGTCCTAATTCCAGGAGTAATAATAATTACACGTTTTGAATCTTTAGTGGCATTTATAAAAACTCTCAAAATGCTTGATCTAGAATTTAGCAACACTAATGACCTTTTGATCTTCATGTTATTTTATAGAATATTAAGATTTATTTTTGTGGTAGTTTCTTGATTCATATTTATATCAAAGTTTTTTTTTGTGTATTTTAACTACTTTAAGTCATTCAAATATTTTGTCTTACCCATATAAAGCAACAAAAATCAAATCTATTTGTTAGTCATTTGGAGAAAAATTTCTATTTCTGTATCATATTTTTAAACCAACAAATTTTCTTTAGTGAAATGGTGTAACAATTTGTATCATGAAATAATCGAGAATCACAGGCTTTTTTCTCCTTTGTAATTTTTAGATGGGTGGTACGTGTTTGTTAACACAGATGGAGCTGTGTTGAGTAGTCCAGTACAGAAAAACACAGGACCTATGTGTCTTAGTCTTGCTTATCACATTTATGGAGATGGTCTAGATACACTGCTTCTACGAATAACACTTAAGGAATTTGGAGAAAACACAAGTTCAGTCATACTGTGGGAAGAATGGGGTGACCATGGTGATCAGTGGCTAGTTACTCAAGTTACTGTCAATCCAAAAGTGGAAAATTCAAAATATCAGGTTTATATAGAATTTCTTTATTTGAATTAAAAAATACAGAAATTGTGACACAAATATTAATTTTGATAAAAGACAATATTGTTATTTTAAAATTAAAAGCAATAATGAAAATGTAATTAAAACATGAACATAAAAATGTTTTATATTAAATGATAAGTTATTCCAGTATTTTTGTTTAATTGTTTTTGAAAAATAGTAGTCACAAACAAACATTATGCTTTAAATTTTCACAGATTAAAAAAAAATATTATTCAAAGATACAGTTAATACTGTTCAGAGACTAAAGTGTGTCTGTTTCGCTGACAGTTGCTGTTGGAAGGAATCTTAGGAGCTAAACTCTTCACTTCCACAAGTGATGCTGGAGACATAGCTGTTGATAATGTATCTATTATTCATGGCTCCTGTAAGATAGGTAATAAAGTGTACTTCAAGTACAATATAATACTAAGTTTAGTTATATGAGATCTACTGTAATTGTACTTTTTCTCAGGTTCTGTTTAATCCATGTATAAATGTGAGGTTAAGAGCAATCGGATCACAAAGTGGTAAAAATACTATTGAATGTTACTGGGCAGTCTTTTACCATTTGTCAGAATGAGTGAAAAAAAAAGAAAGACTTGTACATTTGTTCTAAAGTAATTTTTACAAATTCATTACTGGAAAGATAATTGAATATTTACCTTCTAGTGTTTTTTTTTTTTTTTAGATAAAACACTGAACCACGTTCATTGCTCATTTTTTTCAGCTGAAGTGACAGAATATGAGATCTTCCAATGTGATTTTGAAGAATTTAACTGTGGAATTCAGTTGGACTGGAATACAGAAACTATTTGGATTCGAAGAAAAGGTCCAGCACTGGGCAGACCACAAAGTGGGCCATTGTATGACCATACTACTGGTGGTAAGGTTTTGATGCTCCTACAGTATGGTTATTTTGAATTCTGGAATGTTTAAATACATGTATAGTTAGAAACGTAATGTTGACTGTTGAAATTGTTCATCAGAAATGTGTTATAAAATCTAAAGATCCCTGAATTGTGCAGTGACAAGTGTGCTGCAACTACAGGGAAGATAGCCTGTGCTTTGGACAGAACTAATCTCCTCTAGTGGATAAATAAAGTAAATTAATAAAACTTAAGACCATCTTCATGTTTAGCCAATAAGCCATACTCCACAAGTAGTACAATTAGCTTAATAAAGACAAAGTAGCCAGAAACCAGGAAATAAAAATTTAAGAGTTAGAATATCTAGAAAGCTAGGGACAGAAAGCATTTTTTTATTCATTCAAATTATAAACACAAATGACAAATGAAGCTATTCATATATTAAAAGGTTTAAAACCATGTGAATGTTACAGAAGTGATTAAAAAAATTTTTTAATAAATATTACATTTATCAATGGGTTCAAATGATATAAAATATGAAAATTCCATTTACTTGATTTTTGGATTTGAATCTTTCTAATACAACATAACATTAAAGGAAAACAAGGAACATTTTAATCCATCTGGGTTGTTCTAGCCACTAAATTAAACTAAACCCTTAAAAAAAGAAAAGCCTCAAACACAGACCTTATTATTTAAAAAAATCAGAAAAATCCATGTATAATTCTACATGTTAATTTACTTACATTATGAGTCTTGAAAAACAACCTCAATTGATTGTATGCATATTTTTGTGATCTTTCATGGTAGTTAATTCTATAGCCATGTGAGAGCTATAAATTCTGCTTTTTTTGTTTGAACTTAACTTGTTATTGTTGTTTAACTCTAGAACTACAACCTTGGGCATACACAAGATTTACACAATAGAAAAGTTATCAACATAATTCACTGTGCAAATATCCACCCAGTATTGTACATTCCTTTAGGGCTCAATTTCATGAGCTAAAAGCAAAATAACGTATTGTGCTGAAATAGTGCCAGTCTTATCTAACAGTGAAAATGAATATATATCTATAAATTTCTTTTGTTACATATTTAGATGGTTGGTACTTGCAAACAAGGTCAGTTGAGAAAAATGGAAAGATCACTGCTCGTATGTTCCTTCCACTCTTACATATTCCATCAGTGGAATCTTGTTGTTTGTCATTCTGGTACCATCAACAAGGAAAAGCTATTGATAACCTAGCTATATATGTAGATCATGAAAATGGAACTGAAGCCTCAAAGGTTAAATGGAGTCAACATCATCAGATTGGAAATGTCTGGAACTATGAAGAAGTAACTGTTTTTGGAGGAGAAAAACCTATAAAGGTGAAAAAAAATTCAAATATGAATATTTTGGTATTAATAATTTTCTACCTGAAAATTTACTTTTTCAAGAAATCCCATCAAAACAGGTTGTTTGTCATGTGACAAACTACTTGTATTTGATGATGACATAAGCCTGTCAAAACATTGTACATTTGTAATAAAGTTTCTTTCACTACACATTCAAGCTGTCTCCAAACTTTAGGTTGTTGGTCATGTCTTGAAAATAAAACCATCAACTCCAAGATTGATTTTCAAAAGTGTATATCTCCAATTACTGTTAAAGCAGAATTGCTGAACAACAGTTTTTAATTGAGAGTCATTTTTGAAATTAATTCCTCATACATTAGATTAACTTCATCATATTTAAAGTTCATGGCAGTGTTTTAATGTCCTTCCCTGAGGTACACATGTTTACTTACTCAAGTGATACAAATAAAGCTGCAACATTTTAAATATTACTGTTAAACATCTTCCGTCAGTTAGGTTGTTTTCTCTGACAAAAAGAATGGCTGTTGATTTGCATTTGTAACAGACATTCTTGTTGATATGTGTGTATGTATATATATATATATCACTGTGAATTTGATTGTCTATTGTGATTTCAAAACGTGACGAGAAATATTTGTGAATATTTTCAGGTTCTTTTTTGTGCTGTACAAACTACATTGTAGTGTTTTCTCCACCAGTTTGTTCTTAGAGAAATGTTTGATTATTCCCTCTTACCAAAATTTGGTTAAGGCAATACTATAATATCTTATAGATAGTAATGTGCTACTAAGATGATTGGGAAATAAATGATATGTTGTACAGGACATTTTGTGAAGAATGACAGAGTGTCTTGCAGAGATAAGAGATATTTAAAACATTTGATCTGTTTAGAAGGTTCCTACATTTAGCTTTGATATTTAGAAAGCATATGATGTAAAAAAATTAGTTAATTCATAATCATCTTTGTTTAAGAAAGTCTATCCTTTTAAAGTCTGTAGGTCATTGAGCTGCTTATATTGTGATTCACTTGAAGTTTTGAATTTAGATTATATGAACTTCTGAATCTTATA
>NW_013666346.1:38468-39444 GCF_000517525.1 Limulus polyphemus | reverse complement strand
CAACCAACATTTCTTAATTGCAGCTTCATCAATAGTACCACTAGTTCTGATGAAGCTTAAAGAGTGAAATGTTGGCTGAAATAAAACGTTTTTTTCACCTGGAGAGTAAAAGTAATTTTTTTCCTTTAACTTTATTTCCAAAATTAGATAAATCTCTTTATCATCCTCCAGCTATAAGTCTACCACTGGTAACAATCCACTGTGTAAAAAACATATAGGTACTAAATATGTTGCTATTTTTATTCCAGCTCGCACCTATGGTAAGGTGCTGTTGCATTAGAATATACACTGTATAACTCATTGAAAGAAGTTGCAATTAACCATTTACATATTTAGATGTCATAGTGGAGTTTGCTTATTAGGCTAATCTTGTGACATTCTTTCAACAATTCTAATTTTAGATGTTGAAAAATAAGTTTGCTGTTTCCTTTTGATTTTTGTAACAAAATGATTAATCATAATTTGCCTTTTTTTTTCTCAAACACATCATTATGGTGTATTTAACTCATTATATACAAGTCTGTCATGAAGTAGTTCATAGAAGAGCACCCTCAGAAAAGAAATTAGGGGGAGGGTCAAGTAACTCAAGTTTAAAAACATTATGATATCGAAATACAAATACCTTATGATTTTCCAATAATATAGAAGAATAATTTTACATATCTAGTAATTATTTTTCTTTTTGAAAATCCAGGGGAGTGTCAAATGACCCCCCTTGCCCCTTCTTGCAGGTGCCCATGAATTCATATATTAGTAATATGCTGCTAGCTGGAAATTTAATATGACTTTAGGCTACTTGACAAAAAAAATAACTTCTCTACCACAGACTAGTTGGTAATATTATTAATCAACAATTTTACCTTCACCTACTCACTTTAGTATAGGTTCCTTGCATGAAGTTTAATGTTCCAGGTTTTGTTTTCATTGTTTATTCTTTTATTTAGTCATTCACATACCAAGGTATATGTCATCATTT
>NW_013666346.1:30784-37490 GCF_000517525.1 Limulus polyphemus | reverse complement strand
CCAATTTTTGCTCGTTATTGGCTATTACTTAATGTGTTATACCTCTCTGCTATTGTTTGCTATACCTAAATTTCACTCCTTACCTTACTGTTAATTTTTTAGTGTATTATCTTCTTTCCTATTGTTTTGGTCAGCCCAACTTTGCATCCTTACTGGTTACCATTTGATGTATTATCTTCTTTCATATTGTTCTGGTCAGCCCAACTTTGCTTCCTTACTGGCTACTGTTTGATGTAGCATCTTCTTTCCTATTGTTTTGGGCAGCCAAACTTTGATTCCCTACTGGATACCATTTGATCTAGCATCTTCTTCCCTATTGTTTTATTCAGTCTGACCTTGTCTCTATACAAGGCACTATCTGACATGAATCACCTTTTGGCTGTTTTTTAGGCCAGCTCTGCTGTGTTTCTTATTAGCTACCATTCATGTGAGTTACTTTTCTGTTGTTGTTTTGGTCAGTTAAGCCTTGCCTCTTCTTTGGTCATCTTTTGATATGATGCACCTTTCTAATGTTGTTTTGGTCAGCCCAATAATCTTAATTTTATCTCACTACTAGCTGTTTTTTGACATATAATAACTCTCTACCATTGTTATTGTAAGTCCAAATTTCTTTCCTTACTGACTATCTTTTAATGTGACATACACATTTCTACTGTCATTATAGTCAGCCCAACTTTGGTTCTTTTTTAGCTGTCTTTCACATGATGCACCTTTAAGCTAGTATAGAAATAATAAACATGCATTCCACATGTACACAGTTCATGAATTTGAGGGTGTGACCTAGTGCCTGTTGGTTACATAACTATCCACAATGATGCCTTTTGTTTGTGTTTAATTTATATGTATAAATAATGTACCTACAACTTAATATATTACTTACTTACTACAAGCTACAAATATAACCAGTGTTTCCTAAGGTAAAATTGCTCTAATAAAAAATTATGACAAGTTATATTCATTGTTCTTTATTCACTAAAAATGTTGATTGCTGAATAGCTTGTTCATTTAATTGTGGGTCAGAATTTACTAGACATGGACTAATAACAGTCTAACAACATTAATCTGTTTACATGAACAGGACTTTCATTTAATTACACTAGCTGTAGCTACATAGGAAGCACTATAAAGAGAAAACAAAAGCTTGCTGTTTAAATACTGCTTGTATATTTTACAGTTTCTTTGAACCTGTACTGTAAAATTTAAATGTATTAATCATATAAATATGTCTTTTCTAAACATTTATTATTGATATCAGTAGCTTCTCGATTAAAGGTTTTTTATACTTATAAAGTTGTTATTATTTTTTAAGTTACCCAGTAATGTTGAAATAAGAAACAAATTCTGAAATGTCTGTAATTGAATATTTTTTCATATGACCATGATTTTAATATTTCTTGTAATACATCAGTTTTTTTCTTTCTGAATAATCTTTATTTCTGCAAAGATATTGTCTAGTATAATCACAACTTTTTTTACCAAGTAGTAAATGTTGTACTGTGTTACTTTTTCAAGGATTGGCATGAATTTGTTTTCATTGTATTATATGTTATATATTACATACTGTTACAAGTAATTTTTATTACTTCTATCACATGAAATCTAAGGACAGTTACTTTTATCAAAGAATTACTTTATTTAGTTTTACTAGTGAAAAGTTCTAGGAATAAACTCATGGAACACTATTTATCTTATTATCAGCTTCTTACAGGTGTTGTACTACATTTGTGTCTATAACAGTTTAGGATTAAAAAGTAACTTAATTAATCATATAAAATGAAGAGTAGTTTTAAATATTTTTGATAAAACCAAAAACAAGCTAAAATAGGAAGATTATTCATATGTAAAAATAATAAATTAGTTGAGTGTGATCAATGAGCCCTATGATTAATCAATTTGCAAAATCCACTAATTGCCCAGCTCTGTCAAGTTCCTTTCACATACTGTTATTTATGTTTACCATAATCACTGTTATTGGTTGTTGTCAACTCCTTTTGTGATACCTTTACTTCTTATGCTTATTCTGGAATTTACTAGACAATGGGGCCTCCAGGTTTCAACTTAACAAGTGCTTCATATAGCTATACGTTTTTGTGACTGTTAGAATACCTCTTTCACTGTATCATGTGGAAGTCTCCTACACAATCATATCTTATTACCTCTTTTGTATGAAAGTTTTGTCGTCTGTAAGGCTTTTAACTGTCGTCTCTAGTATTTATAAATTTGGCAAGGTGATTTCTCTTATTCTTTACTTTTAATTTAAGCTGGATCTCTGTTTGGAGCTGTTGTAGTTTCCTGGGTAAGTTCAACTTACACCCAGTATTGTTAACTGCCATTTACTTAAGGGCTAGTTTTTTGGTACCATTGGACACACTCAACTTCAAAACTGTTGAATTCTTTGTCACTGTATTTTGAAGGTCTGTACTGAATGGCCATTGCACTCCTCTTCTCATGCACCTCTTTATTTCATATGAACACACTTCCACTTCAATCTGGTTTTTAGTTAAAAGTACTATGATTGAATTAACATTTAAAAACTAAGACATTATTGAAAATGATACTCACTTGTGCTATCCTCCCCACACCAGAAAAGTGTAGATAAAGACAACTAGGATTCGAGTAGGAATTAAAATTTCCTACCTGAAATGCACCTTATGCACATGTTTTCTAATCAGCCGGATCAGAGTCCTGTGGGGTTCAGGTATAACCATTGCTAATTTTGAACTAATGACCAGAGGGAAGGCAACTAGTCTCAGCACCTGCTGCCACATTGTTTTGTCCAGATATTTGAACTGAATAACACAATTAACTATCACTTTTATAACATACCCAAAGCTGAAAGTGTAGTGTTCAATGGCGTCACTAAGCCTTAACTGTCCAGATACCAAATAAAGATAGTATAACTCTTCAGATAATTCTTGCTGATAACAGAGGGAATGGAGTTTGTGATATAATTAAAAGAATTTAGTTAAAAATGACAGCAAATATAAGGTCTGTGTTAATTATATTTTGAGTGGTGTGATTAGCATATCTTGATCACAGAATCTTCAGCCATGACATACACAGATTATGCACTGATGCATGGATCAAGGATCATTAAGTATTCATTTTCTTAAAAGATCTTATTATGCCCATAAATCCTGACCATTTTGCTTGTTTGCCATCAACTCAAGTGTTTCCCAAACTTCCCTCTCCACTTGGAACTACTAATTAATATTGGGCACGGCATTAATTGTGGTGCTGATAGTAAAGTAAGAATGAAGTCAAACACAAACACCTAGAAACAATAAAGTATTAAAACAGTTGTTTGCAATTATGTTCTCACTTGCTAATCACACTGAAATTATTTTAATGTATCTTTTCTTACTATTTATATTTTTGAAAACTGTTAAACTAAAGTGGAATTTTTTGTGGCACATCCTTTGGTAAATGCTGTTCAGAAATCAGCAAATGTAGCATGATTTATCAACATATTTATTTTTGTATTTTTTATGATACTAGAAGATTGACATTAACAAAGTAATTTTTTTTTCTTTAGATTTATTTTGTTGGCCAGAGACTCCCGACAAGAGCATATACACAAGGAATAATTGGCATAGATGATATTATTGTGAAACCTGGACCATGTTCTTTTGGTTAGTACTCCTAAATAAAACAAACTTTACCATAACAAATAAACCTTACATTATACTTCATGTGGCAAGAAATTTAAGAACATGTAAAGTTTATAATACAGATTGAATTATCGTTCTAACCTGAAAGTTGTTTCTTGTTTTTATTTTTGTTTTTAAAAAATAGTTATTGTATTAACCTTTTTTGTGAAATTGATTTTCCTTAATTGAATAGGTTGATTCAAAATTAAAATAGGTTAAATACACTGTAATTTATAAGTATAAGTCAGCATGTGTCTGTGAATTCAAGAATGGCTTGCTTTTTCAAATGAAATTTTGATATGTGAAAGTTAATCACAGTGTGCAATTATTCTGTAACTAAAAATGTATTATAAAAGTAAATGTGAAGCCTGTTCTATCATTCAATTCACCACTTGTCACTACGTTATTCAAGGTTGAAATAATTCTATCCCTCCTTGCTAAAAATGTATTCTTCTGAATGATAGAAATAAGTAAGAAACATGTATTTAATATAAAACTAAATATTTCAAAATCCAAGTAACCTGTTTTACTTATAATTTAACGGTAGTCACAAAATTAACTGAAGATATGCTTAAGCTTTTTAACAAAGTAGACCTACACTTGCTTTATATTGTTAAATCTATATTAACAATTTTGATTGAAAAGTTAACTATAACTGTGGCAAAATATCAATAAAATCAGCTAATAATACCTACTTACTTGTTGTGTGATAGATAATAGATTTGTTATAGTTAGTATATGTTTACTGGTTCTGTGGTGCTAACTATCAATGTTTATTAAGAAAAAGATAATAAAACACATTATTGGAGAATTGTCATATGAAGTAACATGTATATACCTTATTGATTGTGCTACATGAGAAAAGCATATATTAATAAACCTTGAACTTTGTTGACATTACTTAGATTTTGAAGAAGAACATTATTGTGACTTTGAAAAAGGTCTTTGTGGGTGGACTATTGTATCATCATTTATACGGGACCGTGGAGGAGTTGGAGATCACACATATGAAAGTAAATTGATATATGTTTTGTTTTTTACAAACTCCTTGACAAATGATCTAGCATTGTGTCAGAGTGTTGGTTCTGTTCACCATAATCATCAAAGCCAAGTGTCAGTCAGTCACACTCAGTTTCTCCAAATTTCGTGAGTTACACAAGACCAATTCAACTTTTTCTTGTATAATACTTCCTTCTTTTGATTTCCTGTTCCCATTTTAGTTGAATTCAATCACTAACACAGTTGTAGATAGCTCCTAAATTTTGGCACTTTTTTCTGCTATATAAAAACCTGTCAAGGAAGGAATTTTTTTTATACCAAGAATTTATTTAGCACAAAGTAAAATTAATTTGCCATTTGTTATGAATAGAAGTTTTGGAAAGATGGTTAAGTATTTTCAAGAAATGTGGTTTTAAGAGAACTATTGCAATAATGTAATTTATGTGATTATAAAATAACTGTGATCAATGAATGCTGGGACAAGGATCGATGGTGGGATTGGTTTTACCGAAGTTAGAAGGCTCTTTATTTTACTTATGTCTGTTTATGGGCAGCAAAGTTGTAAGTGCATATTGAAGGATTCAAATTTTGTAGGCTTTAGTTCCCGTCATTTTTAATGGGCTTTTATACTAGTAACATGGCTTATTAACAACACAAAAGTGTTCCATTATAATTAATAGTATTGCTTTCACTGAGTACTGAATCATGACTTATTGATTACTACTTTGTAAATAATAAAAAGCTAATTTTTGTTCAATGGAAATCTTTGGTAGAGTTTGTACAGTTGTATAAAATATTTTTTAGTCAAATTTTAGCTCAGTTACACAGGCCTGTGAATTTAAGCATCATAAAAGTTGTTTTTGTTTTAATAATGGAGTTTCCAAAATTCATCTACACAGATTATGAAAATAATATTCGTTTTTTTCTGTCACGTAAAGATTTTTTAGAAATCAGGAAAAAAAACTCTTACTTTTACTTAAATCAAATTATTATTTTGTGTACCACAATGAACATTTTCTATTATTATGTGTGCTTCTTGTGAATCCTAGAATGATCAGTAAGACTCTCATGTCATGATCGGTTAGGTTAGGTTAGTCTATAGCCAGTGTTTGTCAACATTTTAAGCATAACAAAATGTGACCCTATTTCTATGAAAATGATTCACTTATGTAAAGTACACATGATGTTTTGTGAACAATCTGTACATGATGGAGAAAAATTGATATCATTTTCAGATTCAGCATATAGGAATTACTGTAGAACATGTAAATATTTCAAGACAATTAACCCTGCAGTGGTAATATTCCTTTACATATGTTGATGTTTCAAACTTTATTAATTTTTTATTTGACTGACATAGTAGATTGAACTTGTAATCAAAATAGTGATGCATAAGAGCCTGATTGGTAGTGTGTGAATTTCAGTCTCTCACTTCAGTCTGAAATATTTGACATTCTAGTTACATGCACTTGTGTTCAGCTGTGTGTGAGATTTCTAGTCTATTGCACAGGTGATCAGCTGTGTGTGACATTCTAATCTATTGCACAGGTGGTCAGCTGTGTGTGTGACATTTCTAGTCCCTTGTACTGGTAGTCAGCTTTGTGTGACATTCTAGTCTATTGCACAGGTGGTCAGCTTTGTGTGACATTCTAGTCTATTACACAGGTGGTCAGCTGTGTGTGACATTTCTAGTCCATTACACAGTGGTCAGCTGTGTGTGACATTTCTAGTCCATTACACAGGTGATCACCTGTGTGTGACATTTCTAGTCCATTACACAGGTGATCAGCTGTGTGTGGCATTTCTAGTCCATTACACAGGTGATCAGCTGTGTGTGACATTTCTAGTCCCTTGTACTGGTAGTCAGCTTTGTGTGACATTCTAGTCTATTGCACTGGTGATCAGCTGTGTGTGACATTTCTAGTCCATTACACAAGTGATCAGCTGTGTGTGACATTTCTTGTCCATTACACAGGTGATCAGCTGTGTGTGACATTTCTAGTCCATTACACAGGTGATCAGCTGTGTGTGTGACATTTCTAGTCCATTACACAGGT
>NW_013666346.1:13327-29896 GCF_000517525.1 Limulus polyphemus | reverse complement strand
ACCCTAAATCACCACAATTCATAATTGGAAGTTTAAAAGTAACGACTCTTGTAACTTACCTGTTTTGTAGTAATTTTTAATAAAAAAATTGCAATGTTTATTTATTTTATTGAACATATTAAACTAAAATGATGCAATGTTTTTTTTTGTAACCTTCACCCATAACTAGTTGATTTGTTACATAATGCTCTTTAAGTATGTATGGCATTTGTATGTATTTTAATTTTCCAGGTGGCTGGTATATGACCATTGAAACTACAAACGTTTGGGCAAAGCTAGTCAGTCGCAGTTTCATGAACAGTGTTGGACAGAAAAGATGCTTCAGCTTCTGGAGAAACATGCAGGGAAATAACATGGAAAATGTGTTCATGACAGTTGAGATAACTAAACCTGTGAACAAAAAAGTCTGGTCTGACTTTAGTGGCCTTGGAAACAGGTGGCTGTATGATGAAGTAACAATTGAAGCCACCGAAGAGGCAGATATTGAAGTTAGTGTTAAGACTTATTTAGAGAGGAAATTTAATATTAAAAAGTTATGCATATTTAGCTAGTGGTAGATAATAATGAGGTTTTTATTCTTTTAGTGAGATAAACATTTAAGTTACTGTTGGTATTCTGGTAAGCAAATTACAAAATAAGTAGACCTATTCTTCTGTACATTTGTGATATTTTATATGTTTGAGTGTGACTTGCATGAAGTGAAATATATGATATTAAAAAGATGGTCCTAACATTTTGTAAATTCTATCATGTGCAAATAATTATTTCATGTGAAAGACATGCTGGTGTTTTAAACCATATATAAACACCATATAGAGAAATCTAATATTCAATATTTTTACTGGCACGGATTCTACATTCTGGAGGGTAATGCTCTTTACCGTATATATTTTTTTTCAGGAAATTTCCAATTTTATATATTTTAGTTTGCCATCAATTACAAATTTTCATGTATTATCTTTAAAAAGAAAAAGTGCTTTAAATTGTTTTGATGTAACACAAAGAAACTCCTAATTGTTTATTTTGTGTGTGTGTGTGTGTGTGGAAAATTGATATTTCTTTTTTTTGGTGAACATTAGAAATTAATTGAAGATTAACTATTTTAATATTCACATATTTAAATAGCCAAACAGCACATGAACTCTAATATTTCTTCTTCCATGAAACAGATAACTGTAATGGGCTACCACCCTTCTGGAGGGCAAGTGCTTTTAGATGATGTAAAAATCCAAAAGGGAGCCTGCACAGGAAGTAAGTAGGATCATTTTAACTTAAGAAACTAACTTAATATTTTCAAACTTGACCTGAAATTTAAAAATCCCTTCATGGGAGTTTCCCTCATTTGTTGGGCTATTTACTGTTCATATCTATTCATTGGACTTGAATCTTGATAAAAGAATTTTGGAGGAATGGATAGTCAGGCAATAATGACTTGTTCATTTCTCAGCCCCATCGCATCTGTTTGTGACCTGTGTGAGAATCTAGTAATGGTATTCTCACAAGATACTAACAATAACTTATTTTTTGCAGTATGTGTATCTGTTTAGATTTGTTGCAATTCTTGTTAAGTCAGTGTTTTATATTGCTGAGAACTTGAAGGCAGTATTTCTGTGGTCTTGTTGTTAAAATGCATCATATTGAATAATTTGTTATTTTACATATTACAACGTTGATGTTTTTGTGGCAAAAACAGATACTTAATTCTACTTTTATAACTTTTCAGCTGTAATAACTGGTACCTTAAAATTAATTTACCACAAATTTTTACTCTGTGCATTGGTATAATTAAATACTGAATAAAGGTATAAAGAGAAGATAAGAATTCACCTTTCTCCCCCTTGACGATGCACTTAACTTAAACCTGTAAGATAAACTTATGTTAGACGTATAAGACACTTTGATTAGTTTAACTAAATGCTGAATGAAGGTACAGAGAATAGGTAAAAATTCACCTACCTCGACCCACATTAGCACATTTGATTTATTTAATTTTAACTTTACTTGACAGTACTGGAAAAGAGGAAGAATGGAAAGATAAATATGAAAAGTTATACTTACCACTGTGTTCTTTCCTCTCGTAAATTCACACTTTAACATAAGAAATATACAATCATACATTCTACCAGGGTGTCATCTCCAACTTTTGTTGGTCAGTTGTAGCTCTCCTTCTTCCCCAGGAAATAGAACATTATATTTGTGACATAGTGAACCATATCAGAAGTTGAATTCCAGTAGACCACCTCTCTTTGTAAATAAACACGACTCTTCTGGTAGCCATCGTTTAGTGAATTCCACTTCTGTGAGTCGTCATTAATCATAACTCACTGTTATCCTGATATTTGATCTAACTCTTCTTTATATTACAACATTCAAGGTGAAGAAGTGACAGACAAAATGGTTGAAATATGGATCTAATCAGTTATACCTTTCATACGTGTGATTAGAAAATCTATATTAATGTTGTTTTTTCTTGGTGACTCTTGAACATTTGTTGTAAAAGTATAATATATATTTCTTTATGATAGTGAGTACGTGTTCCTTTTTGTTTAACCCTGGTTTATTTCACTTAAATTTTCAATTTACACAAGATGAATAACTGTTGACAACAAGTACACAATTTCATTATTTGCTAGGTAAGCAAGGTGTAAACTGCACTTTCGATGAAGGGTCATGTGGATGGATGAATGAGTCACCGACCAGCACTGCTGGCCACTGGGTAATCTACAGTGGTGCCACTCCTCATCATCGCTATAACACTGGACCAGAGGCTGACCATACCACTGGAGGTAAAGTTTCTTTGTTTTAGAAACATTTAGTACTTAAGCATATAAATACAAATATGCTATAGTTATGATTTTTTTTCCAAGTATTATACATGTAGGTATTTTAAATTTGCATTTGAAGAGGTAAGCATGTGTCATAAAACTATTAAAACTGATTTTATTATTTCACTTCTTATAAAAATGCTCACTGAAACTTCTCATAAATTTGAACATATTTACTTTTAGTGTCTTTTTTTTTTTGGAAACATGAATACTGAGTTGGTCAAACAATGAAACATTTTTGATAACTCAGTTCAAAAAAATTCTTAAATATATGGTTATAGTAATTGTTAATGATCACTAATGGCTAAAAGTGCTAATATTGAAAGTTTTAAAATTTTAATTTTAGCTTTTTTGTTTATTATTTGTTTATATGCACATGATTTCTATAATCAAACACTGGCATTGAAAGAGCAGTTTAGATATAATTTAATGTTGGTTGTAACTTGTTTCCATCTTCAAGGACAATCCATCTCTGGCAGTTTTAACATTAACATTGATTTTATAGAATAATAAATGAATTTGTTTTATTAATATATTTTTTCTTTAATTTTGACTACACTATATGAAGAGCCATAAATGGCAGCCAGAAGATATCCTTGTATGGAACAAATTTTCCTACTGATAACATTCTGGACTTTTGGATAAATAACTGATGTTTATGAATTTCAAATAAAAGTCACTCCTGATGAGAAATGTCTTTACTAAAGATAATGACATTTTTATTCCATGCAATGGAACTTTTAGTCACAATAATGGAAAGATTAAATAACAATAAGTTGCTGTTGAATTTACTACCTATCTACCCTGTAATCTACCAGCTCAAGATTAGGGGATTTCTTGTACAGATATAAAACAAGCAAAACAAATTTTCAGCTGGAATTTTAAAGGTCTCTGCTGAATTCTTAAATTAAAATTGTAAAATACTAAAAATAGGATATGTAGAAATAAAAAGTAAAAGTGTACAATGTTTCGGAAGTAAACTCATCAAAATGTTATGGACTTTTATTCTGTAACTTTATGTATGTCATGATTTTTAAATCATACTTTACAAAATGTCTTAATCTTTAGAGTTCTTAAACATCCTTGTTAGTGGCAAGGATAAGCACATGAAAAATTGGCATATTCACAGTTTGTTACTTTGACAGATTTTGAAGAATGTAAAATACAAAACAATTATTACAAGTACATCATAAAATAGTCTACATTTGACAATCACAAAATAAAACCCAAGCAATTTCCAAAGATAAACCTTTTGAAAGTTCTCAGGGTAATGAGCTCCTAAATTTGTACTATATTTGATAAATGTTTTTTGTTGGCATTAATTTTAGCATTTTAACAGGAATGTATCTTGGTTAAAACCAGTATCACAGAGAGCAATTCATTTAATTTACATTTTAAAGACTAAACTCAGCCAAAAGTTTAGTATATGCTTGTTTTCTTTATTACTTTTATTTTGTTGTTACACTTTGCACTTATAGTAAATCTTATAGAAGTCTTATTCATTCAATTATAAAGTACCCAAAACTATTTCAGGTATTAATCTGATAAGTTAAAAAGCTGGAATGGAAAGAATACCTTCATCGGGTAAAGTTTCTGGAACACTTATTAAAGCAATGGTTTAACAGAAAATTTTTAGTGTATTTCATTTTATGTGCAAAAACTTAATATTTTTATGTACAATATTTAAAAAGTTCCTACTCTAAATAAATTCAAATTTGGTATTTTCAGTGTATTAAATGTAAATAATTTACTGTGATTAGCCAGTCTGGTCCAAGCAAATCTAGTTTTTCCATGACTGGTTACCAATATCCTGAAGTACAATTAGCCATACTTGTAACCAAAAAATATGTGATTTATTTGCATATTCCAAAAAAATCTTATTTCTTGATAAAATATGTAATTGTTTTGTTTTGTAAAATTTAAAATTTGGAGAAAAATGGTTAGTATGAATTTTACATTATTTTTTAATTGTCTGTTTGAAATTATGATCATATATTAAGTTTAATATTTAGTATAAACCTTTTTCCAGTTTAGTTTTCAACCACACTATGTATCATTAATGGCTAAATTCTAATACCCCAAAATTACACCTGTGGTCACGAGGATTTAACTTCTGCTTCTCTGGATCTATGATATTTGAGGGTTATTGTGTATAATAAGTAGGATCACCCCACTTTTATCCAGTGATTTCATTTATTACAACCATGCCTTAGAACAGTGTCATGTCTGTAGCTAGAGTCATGCCTGAGAAAAGGGTAATGTCTGTTACTATAGCCATGCCTTAAAAAAGTGTGATATCTGTAACTACAGACATGTTTTAGAAAGGGGTGATATCTGCTACTACAGCCATGCCTGAGAAAAGGGTAATGTCTGTTACTACAGCTATGCTATAGAAAGGGGTTATGTCTGTTACTACAGCTATGCTATAGAAAGGGGTAATGTCTGTTACTACAGCCATGCCTGAGAAAAGGGTAATGTCTGTTACTATAGCCATGCCTTAAAAAAGTGTGATATCTGTAACTACAGGCATATTTTAGAAAGGGGTGATATCTGGTATGTCTGAGAAAGGGGTAATATTTGTTGCAACAGCTATACTTGAGAAAAGGGTAATGTCTGTTACTATAGCCATGCCTTAAAAAAGTGTGATATCTGTAACTACAGACATGTTTCAGAAAGGGGTGATATCTGCTACTACAGCCATGCCTGAGAAAAGGGTAATGTCTGTTACTATAGCCATGCCTTAAAAAAGTGTGATATCTGTAACAACAGACATGTTTTAAAAAGGGGTGATATCTGCTACTACAGCCATGCCTGAGAAAATATTGTATCTGTAACTAGTGCCATGCTTCAGAAAAGAGTTATTCATACATTAGTCACTTAAGTGCTGCAGACTTCAAAAATTAAATAAATAAGTGATGGTTGAACTGTAGTTTAGATATTTGTTTTCCAAGTATGATGGCTGATGAGAATCTCAGATAAAGTTTCTTCAGAAATAAAATTTAGTGTGATCTTCAACTATATAACTTATAAAGCTTTCAAGTACATTTATAGTTACAATTTGTCTGTTGTGAGTAAAATCATGATATGCCTACAGGAACAACTTGAAAGTATCAAGGTGATCATAATTTATTTTGTTTTCAGTCAGTAAACCACAAAGATAAAAAATATATTCAAGAACTTAAAAAAAAGAATATTGACAGTTATACAGTTCTTTAAGTCATAATTGTAGATCTCACATTTTGAAATTTGCTCTATGTAATCATTTCTTACCTAGATGGTTGGTATGCCTATTTTAAAAGTTTTCGGGGGCCTTCATCTGCTGTTGCCGTCTTGAAAAGTCCAGATGTATTTGTGGGTCATTTGTCAAGAACCATGTGTATATCTTTCTATTACCACATGTATGGTGTTGGAAATGGACATCTATATTTATTGATAAACAAGGGAAACACAGCCAAAACTGTATGGGAAGTGTCTGGGAACCAAAAACAACTATGGCGACGAGCAACTGTACCTATAATTGTCAGCAACATATTCAACGTAAGTTAGCATTTCACTCACTGAGTGCATGAAGTTGAGTTTTACAGCAGTATAATTAATGTGTATTTTACAAGTTTTTATAAATAGATCATCTTCCTGATCATGGATCTGGTAGAGAAGCATATTTCGAAGTATACACTACACTATGTTTATGGAATAGCTTGCGTTAATATGTTTCAACCTCTTGAATTGTATATTTTCAGTTTCTAAAACAAATTTGTATTGAAATCATAGCAAATTGAAGAAAACAAATTGAAGTAAACATCAGAACCAGGAAAAGAAATGTATTATAGTAGATTATTTATTTTTCTTTGGTTCACAGCAACTTCTTATTTTATTAAACCAAATTAGCATATACTAAATAATTTAAGCATGACACAAAATGTATCTTAATATCTAGTCATTATAGTAGTTTTTGGAATATAGTTTTCTAGGTGAAAGTGTGAGAATACCAGCAGTTCAGAGTTCAGTGGAAATGGAAATTTTGTACCACTAACCTTATACATTAAACACAAAGCGTTATCACGTTCAAGTTTAAAATTTGAAGCTTTTAAAAAAAGGAAGGTATTGTTTTTAAGAACAAATCTCACAGAAATTTTTTCTTATGTTTGTTAACTCTATTAAAAGAAATGTACCTTAAAAATCACAAATTACAAGAAGTAATGGTTTTTAACTTATTACATTTAGACTGAGCACCTACAGTGTGTTTATGATACTTTGTACGCAGTAATTAATTTTATTATTTTTCTGCACTATTTCACATAAAACATTTGTAATACTTGTTAGAGTTAAATTTTTCTGCATTTCATTTGCAGCTAGCTTTCAAAGGTACACGTGCTTACACAAGCCCAAACTATCCTAACAACTGGTACAAATACTTGGATGAAATGGCTGTTGATGATGTCACTTTAACAGATGGACCTTGCACCCAAGGTAAATTCATTCTTTTACTAATTGTTTTAACATTATCTGAGTGAAAATCCCCATAGAGGCAAGGAAAAGCAACTTATCATAAACAAGTATTACTTTACAGTTACCCAGTTTCAGTGCACATGCACTTCTTATGTTGACATTACTGTATGTCAAAATATAAAGTACGGTTAAAAATGTCATGAAAAAAAGCCAGTAAGTTTTCATTGTCTAGTTCCATTACTCACTTATCCAGTATTTTATCAAGCTGTTTCAACAGCTGGCTGAGTATTGTATTACTCAAGAGTTAGTCAGTATTAAAACATAGTATATGAATACTGTTCTGCTACATGCACAAATTACCCTAACTTGACAAGTAAATCTTGAACAGAAATTATAAAAATTAATGATTGCTTTACTTGCAAAATGTCCTCTCTATCTAGGACACAACTTAAAACTGGCTGAATAACACATTCAGTAATCAGTCAATAACATAGTTACAGTTCAGCAAATGACTGAATGGCACTCTGACTAACAAATGAACTCACTCATTCACATCTTTTTATATTCTTACACTATTTTTCCCCATATATGTATAGAATTCGTTATGTTGCGTGTTTACCATATGATGTTATTTCTTGAACTATGGAATCTTCCAGAGTCACACATAATAATTTCATCATGTTAAAACTCCCTCTAGTGAATAGAACATCTAAATAAAAATATTTAAAAAATAGCCCACAATACTGCCCTCTCCCTAGATTATGAAGTCCATTGAACAGTCATAATACACTTAATTAAAATTCCATAATTAAAGATAAAGTCATTGTTTACAATTAACAAAAGTTAATATTCTGAAATATACATTATAATCACTAAGTATTTAATTAAATGTGTTAATCATTAAATTGAATTAAACCAAATACAAGCACATTTCTGATTAACAAAAAATCTTTGATATCTTATTACTGTGAAAAGTGTTCATTCACCAAATCTTTTTGAGGGTTTTCTTTTCTGAGGCTTATAGTATAGTGATGGTATGACCTCTTGTCTGTTTCATTACTTGAGACCTTCTTACTGGGAGAGTTTTCTCTAGGTGACTATATCCTTGTTGATACTATGGAAGTGGTCTCTGTCATGAACCCTGTGCTCTTCAGCAAGTTGACTTAACACTGACAAAGTCTTCTCTGAAGCTAATCTAATCAGATTGGCCATTTTCTCACTAACATACCTCTAAAAATAATCATGGTAGATGACTTGGCTTCTACTGCTGGTACTTCTGGATTCTGTAAACCACATTCTTGATTTTTTCACCATAATATATTCTTCTTCTCAAAACTTGCTTAACTTCAGAGTTTCTTCTCTCTCTTGTTGTGGGGATTGTAGAGCCATATTTTGTCACCTCGATGAAATCCAGTCTTATCAGCATTAACATCAAAGCAAATTTTCATCTTATCACTAGCTGATTTAAGTCTTTCCTTGGTAAAATCATGTATAGCATTTATGATGTTCCTTATTCTCTCTGGATGTTATGTGTAAGACTCGGTTGTGTGACTATCCTACAGATGTGATTACAGTCCAATGGCACTTTAAGTTATCATGCCTGTAACTTTATGCACTGCTATTTAATAACTCAAAAGTAACAGTGGAGGATCTTATTCCCACATTTTCTGATGTTCATTCACATAGATGGCTAACTGATTTAAAAGTAAAGGATTGTATCTCTCCACCGTTTCATCATAAGATAGATAAATGGCTGTTGTCCTGTGCTTTTTAATTCCAAGGACTTGACAAATTTTAACAAACAAAGCTGTTTCAAACTTCCATCTCTGATCTGAGTGAAGTTTCAGAAGCACTTCATATCATGAGACAAATTATTTCACAAGACTCTCAAAAAGAGAATTAATATAAAACAGTAACATTTAATCAAATTGGTACAACTAGCCACATTTATTTGCTTTCAATACAGAGATTCATACTTCCTTCAGTTACACGGACTTTTCATGGGAAATCCATCAGGAGGTACTTTGGCCACTCTTTTCTTACATCACACAGAACAGCATGCCATAGTCACTTCTATATATAAGCCTGCATTTTGGCTTAGATATGTAGATGATGTTTTTTGTGGCTTTTCTTGTGAAGACTAACAAACAAAATTCCTCCAACACATGAACAACCTACATAAAGACATACAATTCACAGTTGAAAATGAAAACAACCACACAATAAATTTTTTAAATGTTAATATCACACAAGCCCCTCAAGGCTTCTCCACTAAAATTCATTTAAAAAACACATACAGCAGAAATGACATAAACTGGTTTCTAATCATATAATCCACCAAAAGTTAGGCACTCTAAAAAGCCTCCTAAATTTAGGATACACTTTTTGCACAACAGAAAACATCAATAAAGAAGTTGCAAACTTAACTCAATGCTTTACTAATGTTAACCAGTTCTGTACTAAAGTAATTACAGAAATTATTAACAAACTAGAACAACACACACAAGAGGCATTTAACAAACAGACAAACTCAAACACTCCACAAAACAAAGGAAACCTAATCACTTGCACTATTCCATACATAGAAAATAACTTCTTCTTCATAAGTATAGTAGGTGATGCTCATGGACAAGTGCTGTGTTTTATTACTCCTTGTTCCTTCGTGTCTTGTATGTAAGTTTATTGGTTTGAGTATTTTACTTCTTGGTGGTTCAATAACTGCCCTCCTTATTCTGATGTTGTAACTGTCTTGTAATATACATATTAAACTATTTGAAGCAAGTTTGACTTCACACAAAGTCAATTCACAATATGTACTCTTCCTTGATGTCACTTATCCACACATGATGAGGTGTAGAGAAACATATAACAGTAACTTTCATCTTGCTGGAACCTTACGTCCACTTGTTCACATCAATCTGTCTTCTTGCTTCCTCTCTGGAGGAAGTTTCCCAGCTTTCATCACCAAATCAGATCAAACAGTTGCACGTATTGAACAAGTGTTGATCAAGACACTGCAAGACTTCAATAAACTCATTGACTAGCTTCCTTAAATAATGAATTTTGTATTTCCTGGCGGAACTTCTCCCCTTATGTACAGTTAATTCTGTTTTCTAGTGTCTTGTTAGATCCTTATTGTTCCTTTGATCTGATTGGGTTCTGGGACACTTCCTTATGGTTTATTTCCTTGGTTTATTATCAGTTGTTCATATCTCACAGTCTTGGCTGTACTGGCCATATTTCCCATATTTATCACTGTTTCCTTTGTCTGTCACCCTTTGGAATGAGCTTTTATTCCCTGCAGCAGTGGGTTCAAACTGTGAAGCATGCCTCCTGAGAGGGGGGCACGAAGCAGTGGCTGGGGGGGAGCAGTCTTTTGCCAGGAGAACCAAAAAATAACAATGAAAGAAGCAGAAAAAATTAATTTTTAACACTTTAATTTTTCCTGCTAATACCTAAGAAATAAACTGATTAAAGAGAGACAAATAAACTACTGTAATTACTGTTATTGTCACTTTTGAAAATTATTCAGTATGAATGAGGGGGGGGGCATGAAAAATAATGCTGAGTTGGGGGGTGTCACTGCCCTATAGGCTTCATTTGTGGTCCCTGAAAATGCATCTTTTCAAGTTGCATTTACTTCCTCCATTCTGTGTAACAAGGTGTCTAATCTTTTTCAGTTCTTCTGGACTGTCATCAGGGGGAAATGATGTTTCAATACTACTTGATGTGATCACCCCATAATTTCTAGATGATGTCTTTAGTTGTTTGTCTGCAACTTAAATGGATTCAAGTTCCATCACCAACTGGACAGTTTCTTTTAAAGATGTTTCCCTAATTCTCATCTCCTTGTCATCATGTTCCAATGAATTCATCATTTTACATGAATAATCCAGGTAATGTAATTGAACAAGCCTCTCCAACTCTTCTGCAAGTTCAGCTAAAATAATTTCTTTGCTCCATAGTTTACTTCTTAACTTTGCTATGGATACTTCCTTCTCGTGTATCACTCCAAATGTGTTGGATAAGACAGCCACCAATGTTTGATTGTGGTTATGACTCTCAGCTGGAAGGTTGTTTAATGTTTTTTAAAGCTGGTCCTTTTAAATGGTCATCAATGAGACATTCTTGTTGTTCAGTACTTCATCTATTCACTTTAGAAATGACTTTGAAATGATCATGATATTTTTCTCATCATTATTTGTTGGTCCTGGCATGGCCTGGTGGTTAGGGCACCTGACTCGCAATCTGCAAGTCATGCGTTCAAATCCCCATCAGTAGGGGCATTATAATGCAACTTTCAATCTCACTGAGTTGGTGGTGGGTGGTGTTGACTAGCAGCCTTCCCTCTAGTCTATCACTGCTAAATTAAGGTCAGCTAGCTCTTGAGCAGCTTTGTGCGAAAGTCAAAACAAACAAACAATTACCTGCTGATTTCTCAACTAGGAGATGTTGAACTAGCCAGCTAAGTTCTGGAACAGGATTAGGTAATGACATAGCTGGAGTAGTCCATTATTAAGGTCTTTTGGTCTCGGGTGGCACAATAATAGTAGGTTCTTCTATTCCATATGGTGTTTTAGGGTGAAATTCTTGGGTGAATGAAGAAAGAGGTGTAGCTGGTTTGGTATTGGTATTTACAACATCATTTTCCAGATTGAAGTTTTCTTAATGTTTTTGATATTTTAATATTTGTTAATATTTTGAGTTAATTAAATTATATAAATGTACTTACTGATGTTTCTTTTGGAGGGACAGAAGGTTGTTCATTTTTATATACTCACTTGTAATTTCATGTGTTCTTTTAAGATCAATAACCATTAAATAGGTAGATTAAACTTTCAAATACTGGAGAATGGGGGAGCTTTGAAAAAGTTATTGTTCAATCAACTCAGGAAGCTTGTGTCTGGAGCTTTATACAGCACTTTTGTGAATTAATAACTTTGTTTCTATATTGTCATATTGATGTTATCTTAAATTTATTTTAGCATTCCCATATTTATAAAAAGAATTTAGAAATGCAAATGGTGGGTCACTAAGAACTAAGAAATTGGATATTAGGTTTGTAAAACCTCACTCATTTTCTATGTTGAAAAACAATTGGTTTCTGGAAGATCTCTAATAAAACTGTTAATAAAATGAATTTATATATAAAAATTGAGTGAGATTTGATAAACTTTAAATGTACAAAGAAAGCTTATACTTCAGTTATTTCATTACGAAATATGATTTACACATAAAACTACTTTTCTTATGCAGAATAATTTTGTATAATATATCTCAGAGCTTCCCAGCAGCTGTGCCTCTCTCTACTATTTGGGTGAAACCAGAAGTGGTGTCTACAAAATCTGGCCTAAAGGTGTAACAGCCAGTGGAAAACGAAGTTTTGAGGTTTACTGCAACATGGATACTTTTGGAGGCGGGTGGACGGTGTGTATTTTTTGTATAAATGAAACATTTATTTAGTATTTACTAGCTAATACTGTTTGTTCAATTTATTTCTAGAATTACAGTTGTGATCCAAATGGACCCTGGCAGCAAGTTTTTATAAACTATCATTCAGTCCATGATTTTGGTCCTTAATACAAGAAAATTTCAACAAAAATACCATCTATATTGTAATCAATCCCATTAATTACTGCTGGGATCCTCTGTTTCATTTAACGTTTTGATTAGTTCTTTACACTGAGTGTTTTAAACATAATATTACTCTTTATGACGCAATATGTGAACACCATTTAAACTGATGGTATGAAAGCTAGACAGTAACTTTCCTGCTTAAAAAAGTAAGCAGAAAAATGTTTTCTACTTTGATTAAGACAAATTTGAATAACTTGTTTAAGTCTGTTTATTTCTTTTAGTACAAAACGACACAATAGGCTATCCTCACTTTGTTCACCATGGTGGCCTGTTATAGCCTGGTGATTAGGGCATTTGACTCGCAAACTGTGGGTTATAGGTTTGAATACCCATCACCAAACATGTTCACCCTTTCTGCCTTGTTGGCATTATAATGTGTCAGTCAATCCCACTATCCATTGCTAAAAAAAGTAGCTCGAGAGTTGACTAGCTGCCTTCCCTCTAGTTTTTCACTGCTAAATGCCCTCATGTAGCTTTCTGTGAAATTCAAAACAAACAAACCAAACTGGTCACCACAGAGAATGAGATCCTAGATATTAGTATTGTAAGTCTGTAAACTTACCACTGATTAACTGGAGGATTATTTTAGTCAAAATATAGTTATGCAAATTTTTATGCCACTAATATGTAGGTGATAAAAAAACAACAATTTTAAATTATTTCAAACAACTCACTGAATTTTCTACATCAATAAATGACATTTATTACTTTCAGCAATGTTTCAGGAAATTTCGTTTTTAAGAGCATCTGTTTTGAAACTTTTTTCCAGCAATCATTATTTTAATTATATATTACTTTGTCATTAATCCATCCTTTGTGTTTTTAATTAATAGGCTCAACTTATGTATATTGGTAAAAAGAACAATTTGCAGTATCATGTTTGACCACATTAACATAGCCCAAGTTTCTAAAGCTTCATAGAAGCTAATTCCATCTAAGAACCAGAAGAATCTTAACTTATTTAATAACATATATGTATGAAAGTTACAAAAATTTTAGTATTTCTTTTATTTTCAACCATTCCAAATTGTTAGTTATGGACCCAGGCCGTTTGATAGTTATTGTTAACATAATGTTGTAAGAAAGTGACGAGAAATTTATTATAAGGTATGCTGATTAGATAAGCCCTGTTCCATTAAAACAATCAAATAGGCATTTATTTTAAGGTAAAGCTCTAACCTGTGTTTCTATATATTAGGCATAACTTATAACTTTTCTATTTTGTAAATTTGAGCACACTTGTTAGCTTGACAGAAAGCATTATGAACGAGCTACTAATAGTAATTTATGGACTTGTCATTTGTCTGTTTCAACCAAAGAAATCAGTAAAAATTGCAAGCTGTATATAACATTTATTAATTACATATATTATATACTATCTGAAGTACCTGTCCGTTGAACAGGTGAAATAAAAACTTGTTTGTAACAAAGGATAGGAAATTGTGCTTCTATTTTTTTTCTCTTAACATAATAAACATTAAAAGTGCAGTAAAAATACATAAAGGTACCAATACCGAAAAGAAAAATATACTGTTTTCAAGAATTCTAACAATGGTGGTTATATAGTTCATTCTAATGCTGAGAGATATACAACACTGGTAGTTTTTGCGAAATTAGATATGAAATTAGAGGGGGGTCCAACCCCTAACCCCCCTCATGACCTTCGTCATGTCATCCTGTATCACTGTGTCAAGTTTGTTGCTGATTGATCAAGAAATGTGGAAACATATAAGGAACAGATACACATACATGTTGACATTTATTTATATAGATTATCAGTTTCAAAATACAACCTTCAAATTATTCCTTCTCATGTGTGCTATTTATGGATGCAGGACTAGGGGACACAAATATAAACTTTAGCAAGGTAGGAGTCATCTTCAGTTAAGACAGTTTTATTTTTCTAAGAGGGTGATTCACCTTTGGAATGGGTTGACTTCAAATGTTGTAGAGGCAGTAAATTTAAGTGAGTGTAAGAAAAAGCTTGATAAATATATGAATGAAAAGGGCTGGGTACAAATTTTTTTTATTTTATTTTTTAAATCATTTTAATTTAGTTTTGAGGATGGAACAGCTGAGATGGACCAATAGGTTCCATGTTGTCCCAAAATATTATGTTTTAGTTATTTCACTTTTTCTATCTTAATCTGGCACCAGGTGATCCAGCGTAGAGGAGACTTTGGAGAACCTAGGGAGAACTTCCACAGGGATTGGAATGAGTACAAAAATGGTTTTGGGCTCATTGCCCAAGAATTTTGGCTTGGTGAGTTGTTCCTTAGAAATAAGTTGTTTTTGTTTTTTTATTTATGTTAATAAATGACCTACCCTGGACAGTTTTGACATTGAATTGTCTGACTGACCACGTAACAAATGCAAGTTTTATTGGTCATAACCTTTTTATAAGAAGTTTAAATGCTTTCATAGCAGTAACATTAGGTAAGAAACAGTTTTTGATGTAGTCATTTTTAGGCATTTTAAACACAAACTAGCATGAAAAATAAGAACTGACTCAAGTAACTTTTATTAAAGGTATACAAAACGATGGTGTACAGTTTTCTGGAATTTTTAATATAGAAACTCATGTCTGGCTTTTAACTCCGTAAGTTTAGCATTGCTGACCATTCTCTTAATATAAACATATATTAGAATGGACATCAGTGATCAATAATATGATGCCATCTGTCAAAAAATAATTTGGGAAAGATGCTTAAAAGTTGCCAAGAGAAATCTCAGAAATTCTCTGGTTTGTTTCAATCAAATCACCTACATAGCCTTATGTCCAGTAGTTCAAAATTAGGAATGAAGGCAGATAGTTTTAGTAGCTTCATCCTAAATTCAAAATACAATACATTATGTATTTAAAATAAAACATGACGTAAATAAATAACACAACATTTATATGTTAGATCAACCCCACCACCCTACCCCACAAAGGGCTATCTGTGCTCTGCCCACCACAGGTATCAAAACCCAGTTTCTAGCATTATAAGTCTGCAGTCATACCGCTGTACCACTGGGGGGCCCCTTGCGAATGAACTGAAAATGACATCATTATAAAGTAGTTATATTCACAAAAATAAAAAATAGTTATATTGAAATTAATAAATCTATCATTTTTTTTAATTCCAAGATGTAACAACAACATTGTAATAACTAACTTTTCAGTAATATATATATATTTATATTATTGTTTTTCGCTTATTTACTGGTAATCTCCCATCTACAACAAACAACCTTAAAGAACAAAACATAAAGAAGTTAAAAATATTCTGTATTACTTTTAAAAAAAAGACGTTAAAGCAAGAAAGATACCAGTAGACAAAAGCCCTAAACAAAGAGAACTGGTTTGTCTAATACAATTAAAGAAACAGAGGCAGGCTAAATAAAAACCTTTTGTTTTTTCACCCTGAGGAAGGACACAAGTTTTTCTAAAAACATTAGAATTGTATCGTTTTTGTTTTTGATAGTACAATAACACCTTATGCCAGTGAAGCATGATCTATCAATCAGTGATTTGTATGACTTCATATCATAAAATGACTGAAAATATTTTTTAACAAACCTGTCCTTAGTGGCCTAATACAGGTTTCCAATCAAGACCTCATTTTGACCTCAAACAGTTATTATAATATTGTTACGTCTCCGTTTCGTTAATTGA
>NW_013666346.1:3999-12783 GCF_000517525.1 Limulus polyphemus | reverse complement strand
ATGATAGTTCTAGAAACGTTGCGTCATAGTAGTCATGTGACTTGCTGACGCAACAATATTATCTAAAGATCATATTAAAAAGGGCACATTTGTAAAACTGTTTTAAAGTTTTGAAAACCATGTCAAATAATCAAAAAATGAGAAAGTTTCAAAAATAAAATTAATAACTTTTAAATGGAGCTTAGTAAGTTAGAAAATAATAATAATGATTGAAATATGATATGATTATATACAGATTTCAGTTACAAATATAGTTGTAACAAACCCAATGCAAACATCTTTTTAAACAGTATCAGGTTTTAGGCACCCTTACCTTTTACAAAGGATAAATAACTGTTACAAAAATTCTTTATAACTAAGTAGAAATACCATGTTTAAAAAGAGAATATGAGTATTTTAAGACTAAATCTATCTGATATTGTTATGATTATGTTTCTGTTTATTTGTCTTTTTTTAGCTTTAAAGACTTTGTATAGTTTATTTGATTAATGTACATTCACATATATAACATTTCTAAACACATTATAATTTTAAGAAATGCAAGACGCTGGTAAAAACCTTGAATTTTTGTCTTTGTATCATTTTTTTAACGCATATATGCTTGCAAAATAAATATGTAAATTAAAAATATTTATTCTTCTGATTATTATATGGACAGTGTGATTGCTGATGTTATACTGAATCCATTATTAATCTCTAGGCAATGAAAACCTGTTCATGCTGACCAATCAGGAATCTGTTGAACTTTTGGTTACTCTCTCAATTAATAATATTACGGTTCAGGCAAAGTACTTGACATTCTTTATTGACAGAGAAGTTGAGAACTACAGACTACATGTCAGTGGTTACAGTGGAACAGCTGGTATGTTATATTGAACATAAACTGTTAATTTTTATAGCTTTCTTTAATACTGTACAGTGTTCTGTATGGGTATGGAAATCGTTGAAAAGTATTGAATTTAGTATACCTGCTTTCCAGGCCTTGAAAATCAGGGAACTACACTATCTCTACTGATTAGAATGGAATTTGCTGCTTGTATTTTTTTTACCATATAATGTATATCTAATAATGAGGACGTTTTCAGCCATCATAAAAAAATCTTCAAACTTAGTACAGGTAGCATAATATCAGAGTAAAACTATAAAACAGGGAAATGCTCACATTTCACCAGAATATATTAAAATAGTGTGTTACGATTATTTTTAATAAGAGTTTTGTCGGATTTTTTACTCTTTCTAGTTGTGTCCATAAATATGTAGAGTGGAAAAAAATTCGTTCTTCGTTTTTAAGTTTGGGTAGTTAAAAGTTATAATTTAAAGTGATTTGTTATCATTCTCACTGGATGAAAGTACAAGTAGGACTATCTATATGTAGGACTACACTTGGTACATTTTGACCTGTTAGTCAAGTTTCTCCAAAAATAAACTCCTTTCTGATATTGATTATATTTCTATGATACCATTTATGTTTTTTTTTCTATAATTGTTTTTCTTAAAGGTACCTTTCAGTTGATCCTCTCCCTATTTCAAAAGTTTTGTTAGTTCTACCATTGTACTTTTTCTGGATTCATTAAGATTAATTTGAATTCTTCATTCAAACTTTTTCACTTTGTGGTTAAAAATAAGCACAGTTGGATCTAAGTTTTGTTAAGAATAATATGATGGTAGCTTGCTAACATGAATATCTGTAAGTAACTGTTAGGAATTCAGTGATAATCAGGAAAAGGTTTATCAGGTTAGTAGCAACCTGAGAAAAAAAATTCAGATATTTCAGTGTATCTTAAGTGTGCATGCTACTTGTCACTTTCTATTATAACAAATAAACGCATCTATAGTATGGCAATATCTTTAGACAAATGAAAATGTTGAATTTGGTGAAACTAATTTGTTGTAGTGGGAGTAGCAAATCAAAGAATATATTAGGCCTTTACTTCATCCTTTCTTTACTGAAAATCCTATTTCAATGAAAAAAAACAAAGAAATTAACTAATAAATAACCAGTTAGACCTCTAAATAATAATAATGGATAATTAATTGTGATGGTATATCATATGTTATCAAACACCTAAAACATTTGAGGTGATTAATGGTGAGTAAAGGCCTGTACATCTAAACCAAAATAAATTTTCGTTGGTGTGCTGACTTTTATTTAACCAAAATATTGACACACGTTTTTCCAATTTCATTCATACACCATCTATACAAGAATTGTTTAACTACTTGCATATCCCTATGTTAAATTATTGGTAGAATTTACGTAAAGAATGAATCATTATCTCATAGGTAATATATACTGTGTCTAAAGTCTTATATCTGTTAAAACAAAACTTGTTTAAAATAATAAAACTTAGTGCATTATCGAAAAGTCCTTTACTCCTCAACTGAACCAGTGAAGCAATATTCACATACATTGTATACATTAGAATTATGTAGCCAGCTATCAGTATATATATAACCAATGAAAAGACCCAAAGATTATGAAGTTTTTCAGATTAAACTAAAATTTAATTATAATAAAAATGTTTTACCTATTCTTTATTTATTATAGTATTGACACATGACATAAAAATATTTTAAAACAAATTAATTAATGTGTTATTTTAAATTTTGGTTTTTGTGGAACTTTTCACTCTTTCAAGTTGAATTCTTGATTATATGGAGTACAAAAAAAGTTATTTTACCATTTAGTGTTATTTGTTATTTTTATCGCTAGATGGCAACATAGACAGTACTATCAAAACTTAGTATTATATGAAATCAATGTTTGGGGCTGTGGTTTCTATCATTCAGGGATATCCAATGTACTAAGAACCAGTGTATTTAACATCTATTTCTAAAGGTCAATATACTTATCACTTGGGGAATTAAAATTATGTAAAGTCATTTACACTCACAGCTGGGCGTGGCCTGGTGTTTAGCATGTCAAGCTGTGGATCAAAGAGACATTATGCTCTGCACTTTCAGCTGTAGGTATATTATAAAAGTGACAGTCAGTTCCATTATTAACTTCAAAGAACCAGACAAAGCCCTTCTGGTTGCAGGTACTGCTAGTTAGCTGCCTTCCCTCTGGTCAGTAGTTCAAAATTATGACCTGAATTTTAAAGGGCTTTGACCTAGACATTTATCCCCACATGTGCGTTAGGTCCCATTCAAGTTGAAAATATCAGTTCCATTTATACTGAAAGATTAAGATATTGCTAAATAAGTTGCATATTTGGTTTCAAGAGATTGGAAGATATAAATAACTTTAAAAAATGGTGATATTCCACAGTTAACAAAAAATATTCTTAGTTAGAGCTTGTTCATGAAACAAACAAAATCCAATAAGTTCCATTTCTTTGTTCTATCTAGGTGACAGTTTATCTTTCCACAACAATAAGTACTTCTCCACAAAAGACTCTGACAATGATGGTTGGAGAGAACACTGCGCCCAGAAGTATGAGTCGGGATGGTGGTTTTCATCCTGTCTTGAAGCCAATTTGAATGGTCGTTACTATACGAATGAAACTCCAGGAGATCAACAAGGCATCATTTGGCAAAATTTCAGTGGAGTTAAGCTGTCACTGATGTCTGCATCCATGATGATCAGACCTGTGGACTTCCAAATTTAACTTTCATGACTTCTTTACTAAAACCAAATCCAACATTGATGAAGAAATCACTAGAATGACAATAGTTCTTTCACAACAACCATGATTTTTTAAAATGTTTAGTACAGCTTTTCCAGATGACACAATTTCCTTGTTGATTTTTGATGAATTATTAACACTTGTATCCATAAGACATATTATTGTATTTTTTAGGCTTTTGATGATATTGGAGTGAATGATCAGGATGCAGTTCTTAAAAAGAAAATGAGGTAATTATAACTGATGGATCATTGAAGTATCGTAGAGTCAATAGACACTATATGTAGGGATGGCCAAGGTACTCATTAGGCATAATACAAATATGCACGCTAAAAATCAACAATGACAGAGAATTTTACTTTAAAAGATGATTACCACTCACTTTCATTTGTTTCTCTTCCCAACAAGACAAGAAACCATCGCTAAGATACTAAACCAGAAAGTGACCAACCTTCCAAATTGTTCATCTTTTTTCTTGTTTCAGTCGAGATAACTCTACAACTACCTTATCACTAACGTCAATTTAAACTTAAATCTACTCCGTGTGTTTTCGTGGGCAGTGCACGATGTCATTGCTTAGTCGTAATAACTAGTAGTAATTTTTAGAAAATCATAATTTTAGTGTAAATGATGTTACCATTACCCCTTGAAGTTAGCTTTCTTACAGAAATATGGTGTTCCTTTAAAAAGCTTAAGTACCCGGTGAAATAGGAACTACCAACCAATAATAGATGACCAATAGATGAGTGTAACATGTAGAATACTCAGTGATTTGTACACTGTACAATGGTTGTCTTTAGGGAGCCAACCCCTATATTATATATGAAGTGAAGGAGTGAAAAAAATCAATACACACAATATTAAATTTTATTACACACATTCATAGAATACACTAGCTTTCAGTCAGGGGGAAAAAACGTCATGAAACAGGTAATACACATTTTGTAAATGTCAAATATAGGGATGATACAGCTATAAATAGATCATCCCTACTTGACTTCCAATATTAAAATTCAATGTTACACTGTAAAATGGATACTTGACTTTAATATTACTGCAGTTGGAAGTTATATATTCTTGACTGTTAGTATGCAATTTGTTTATCATAATATCCTTGTCATGTCAGGTAACTAAGAGCCTAGGACTTGCATACAAGGAAAACCAAGTTGAGTCAAAACATGTATTGATTATTACAGACTCTCGCTATGAGGTCAGTCGAATAACAGTAATCTCTCCTAGTTATCATAGAGCACCCCCACTTTTACATACTTGACATATATAGCAACTGTAAATTATATTAATTTTCTGGAGAGAGCATGCCCTCAGACCCCCTAGATTAAGCTGTTTTTTAGCAGCTTCCTATACTTTCATCTCTCATTGTAAAATCTACATGTCTATTCAAGCTTTGTAGCTCCTTCCTATACCACTGATAGAGTCGGTAGACTCTATATGTAAGGATGGCCAAGGTACTGAATAGGCATAATACAAATATGCACGCTAAAAAATCAACAATGACAGAGTTTTACTTTAAAAGATGATTGCCACTCTCTTTCATTTGTTTCTCTACCCAACAAGCTCAAAAACTAGAGAAAGAATCCATTGCTAAGATACTAAACCAGAAAGTGACCAACCTACCGAACTGTTCATCTTTCTTCTTCTTGTTTCAGTCAAGATAACTCTACAACTTCTTTATCACTAATGTGAGTTTAAACCTAAACCCACTCTATGTGTTTCTGGGCAGTGCACAATGTCATCTCTTGATTGTAATAACTAGTAGTAATTTAGAAAAAAAAATCATAATTCTAGTGTAATTGATGATGTTAGCATTACCCCTTAAAATTATCTTTCTTACAGAAATTTGATGTTCCTTAAAAAACTTAAGTACAAGGTGAAACAGGAATTACCAGCCAATAATAGATGAACATTAGATGACTTTAACATGTAGAATACTCAATGCTTTGTACATTATACAATCTGTGTCTTTAGGAAGCTAACCCATATATTATGTATGAAGTGAAAGAGTAAAAAAAGAATCAATTTTATCACACACATTCATAGAATACACTAACTTTCTGTCATGAATAAATGTCATAAAACAAGTAATAAAAAAACAGGGATGATCTATGTTTAGCTGTATCATCCCTATAATCTTGCTTGCATCTTTTTTGGCACTGCCATCCCTACATCATTTTACATTTACAAAATGTTTTTTATGACTTGTATTTTTTGTTACACTATGTATAGGCTTGAATTATTGGGTATTAAAAGTAATGAGAAACATTTTCATGGCTAGTAGAATTGTTAATAAAGTTCTGTTTGTGGAAATATTTTTTTTTGTTTAAGATATAAAGTTTTTAAAGTTTGCATACAATTACATATCTGTGTGTAAATAAACAACTGTAGACAAAATGAATAGACAAAACATCATACTAAGTGCTTAATAACTGATACATCAGGAGACAACATTATAAAATTTATATTTTTTTCACTACAGTAATAGAAGGATGCGTTTCATGGAATAGCAGAAAATATATATAAGTGTATCATCTAACTTTCAATCCACAGTTTTAACAAGATGTTGTATAATATATAGTTTGCAGTCAGAAATTATGTAAATCAGATTTAAAAAAAGCCCCTAACACTATCCCTGACCCTTGAATAAAACTGCCCACTCCCCTTTTGTTCTGAGCATTTAATATTTTATCAAAATCCCTGTCAGAAAAATAGCATTTTATCTAAGCTGTACATGAACTATTAAATTTTCATCAAGCATTTGAACCATAACACACTAGTTGGTGATGAAAAGTATTTATATACTAAACCATAACACACTAGTTGGTGATGAAAAGTATTTATATACTAAACCATAACACACTAGTTGGTGATGAAAAGTATTTATATACTAAACTATAACACACTAGTTTGTGATGAAAAGTATTTATATACTATCTCTTTCAGTAAAATTCAGCTTTTAAAATGTTAATATGTAAGCAGAAAAGCTTTTCTTTATATCTTAACAAAGTTATGTTTTGTTGATTTTTCAAAAATCAGTTTTCTTTTAGAGTGTATAAATCATTGAATTGTTACAGGTCATGTTTCTTGTGTTGTTTAATTATGATTTGTAGAACCCAAAATGTTGAAAATTGTTGTTTAAAAATTTGGCAATAAATATAAATGTTTTGCAACTAATCATTTGATTTGTTTTCTCTGATTTTGTTCTGTTTAATGCTGTTTGTTTTACACAATTATTACAAGATAACATATGTATTTGGGGCTTCATTATTCAGTTTCAGCTCAGCAGTACATATAATTAATTCAATGTAACTTGTATTTAGGGCTTCATTATTCAGTTTCAGCAGTAAACTTAATTATTACCCTGTAACTTGTACTTAGGGCTGCAATATTCAGTATGAGCAGTACATTTAATTATTATCATGTAACTTGTATTTAGAGCTGCAGTATTCATTTTCAGCAGTACATTTAATTATTACAAGTTTGAACAATTGAAAATAAGGAGAACAAGACTACCAAACAAATTGTCAGATTACCACCACAGAAATCTAATAATGTACACCCCAAAACAGCCAATATCAACAACAATTTACCAGCCAAATATCAACACTACAAGCTCAAGTTAAAAACAAACTGTGAACCAAAAATATCCAAACACACTACAAGCTCAAGTTGAAAACAAACTATCAATCAAAAATATCCAATATCAACACTATAAGCTCAAGTTGAAAACAAACTATCAACCAAAAATAGCCAATATCAACACTACAAGCTCAAGTTGAAAACAAACCATCAACTAAAAACAGCCAATACCAACACTACGAGATCATATTGAAAACAAACTATCAAACAAAAATAGCCAAACACACTACAAGCTCATGCTAAAAACAAACCTTCAACCAAAAATAGCCAATATCAACACTACAAGCTCAAGTTGAAAATAAATTATCAACCAAATATCTCCAATATGAACACTACAAGCTCATCTTGAAAACAAACTATCAACCAAAAATAGTCAATATCAACACCACAAGCTCATGTTGAAAACAAATTATCAACCAAAATTAGCCAATATCAACACTTCAAGCTCAAGTTGAAAACAAACTATCAACCAAAAATAGTCAATATCAACACTACAAGCTCAACCTGAAAACAAACTATCAACCAAAAATAGTCAATATCAACACTACAAGCTCAATCTTAAAACAAACTATCAACCAAAAATTGCCAATATCAACACTACAAGCTCAACCTCGAAACAAACCACCAACTAAAAAAGCCAATATCAACACTAAAAGCTCAATCTGAAAATAAACTATCAACTAACAACAGCCAATACCAACACTACAAGCTCACATTTGCTGTTGTTAGTTACATCTACACACAATTATTGATGTTAGTTACTTACATCTACACAATTACTGTTGCTAGTTACTTACATCTACACACATTTACTGTTTTCAGTTACTTACATCTACACACAATTAGTGATGTTAGATACTTACATCTATGCACATTTATTGTTTTTAGTTACTTACATCTACACACATTTACTGTTGCTAGTTACTTACATCTACTCACATTTACTGTTTTTAGTTACTTACATCTACACAAAATTACTCATGTTAGTTACTTACATCTACACAAAATTACTCATGTTAGTTACTTACATCTACACAAAATTACTCATGTTAGTTACTTACATCTACACACATTTACTGTTGTTAGATACTTATATCTACACACTTACTGTTGTTAGTTACATCGACACACATTTACTGGTTTTAGTTACTCACATTTACTGTTGTTAGTTGCTTACATCTACACACAATTATTGATGTTAGTCACTTACATCTACACAATTACTGTTGCTAGTTACTTACATCTACACACTTACTGTTGTTAGTATCTTACATACACACACAATTATTATTGTTAGTTGCTTACATCTACACACAATTACTGATGTTAGTTACTTACATCTACACACTGTTGTTAGTTACTTACATCTACACACATTTACTGTTTTTAGTATCTTACATACACACACAATTACTGTTGTTAGTTACTTACATCTACACACACTTACTGTTGTTAGTTACTTACATCTACACACAGTTACTCATGTTAGTTACTTACTTAC
>NW_013666346.1:2475-3981 GCF_000517525.1 Limulus polyphemus | reverse complement strand
ACACACATTTACTGTTGTTAGATACATTCATCTACACACTTACTGTAGCTAGTTACATCTACACACAATTACTGATGTTAGTTACTTACATCTACACACATTTACTGTTGTTAGATACATTCATCTACACACTTACTGTAGCTAGTTACATCTACACACAATTACTGATGTTAGTTACTTACATCTACACACATTTACTGTTGTTAGATACATTCATCTACACACTTACTGTAGCTAGTTACATCTACACACAATTACTGATGTTAGTTACTTACATCTACACACATTTACTGTTTTTAGTAACTTACATACACACACATTTACTGTTGCTAGATACTTACATATGCACACAATTACTGTAGTTAGATACTTACATCTGCACACTTACTGTTGTTCGTTACATCTACACACAATTACTGTTTATAGTTACTTACATCTACACATAATTACTGATGTTAGTTACTTACATCTACACACTTACTGTTGTTAGTTACTTACATCTACACACATTTATTGTTTTTAGTTACATCAACAAACAATTACTGTTGTTAGATACATACATCTACACACTTACTGTAGCTAGTTACATCTACACACAATTACTGATGTTAGTTACTTACATCTACACACATTTACTGTTTTTAGTATCTTACATACACACACAATTACTGTTGTTAGTTACTTACATCTACACACAGTTACTCATGTTAGTTACTTACTTACATGTACACACAATTACTGTTGTTAGATACATACATCTGCACATAATTACTGATGTTAGTTACTTACATCTACACACTTACTGTTTTCAGTTACTTACATCTACACACAATTAGTGATGTTAGATACTTACATCTATGCACATTTATTGTTTTTAGTTACTTACATCTACACACATTTACTGTTGCTAGTTACTTACATCTACTCACATTTACTGTTTTTAGTTACTTACATCTACACAAAATTACTCATGTCAGTTACTTACATCTACACACTGTTGTTAGTTACTTACATCTACACACATTTAATGTTGTTAGATACTTACATCTACACACTTACTGTTGTTAGTTACATCGACACACATTTACTGTTTTTAGTTACTCACATCTACACACATTTACTGTTTTTAGTTACTCACATCTACACACATTTACTGTTGTTGGTTGTTTACATCTACACACAATTAGTGTTGTTAGTTACATCTACACACATTTACTGTTGCTAGTTACTTACATCTACTCACATTTACTGTTTTTAGTTACTTACATCTACACAAAATTACTCATGTCAGTTACTTACATCTACACACTGTTGTTAGTTACATCTACACACTGTTATTAGTTACTTACATCTACACACATTTACTGTTGTTGGTTGTTTACATCTACACACAATTAGTGTTGTTAGTTACATCTACACACTGTTATTAGTTACTTACATCTACACACATTTACTGTTGTTGGTTGTTTACATCTACACACAATTAGTGTTGTTAGTTACATCTAC
>NW_013666346.1:0-1780 GCF_000517525.1 Limulus polyphemus | reverse complement strand
TACTTACATCTACACATTTACTGTAGCTAGTTACATCTACACACAATTACTGATGTTAGTTACTTACATCTACACATTTACTGTAGCTAGTTACATCTACACACAATTACTGATGTTAGTTACTTACATCTACACACAATTACTGATGTTAGTTACTTACATCTACACATTTACTGTTGTTAGTTACTTACATCTACACACATTTATTGTTTTTAGTTACTTACATCTATACACAATTACAGTTGTTAGTTACTTACATCTACACACAATTACAGATGTTAGTTACTTACATCTAAACACATTTATTGTTGTTAGATACATACATCTACACACTTACTGTTGTTAGTTCTTGTTAGTCTTTGTTCTTGTATTGAAGAACAGATTTTGTATATTACTGAACTTAACAGTCAATAAAAACGAATTTATATGTTCTTTCACTTCACATAATGACACAAAACTGTAAATGCACATTCATAGCATTCTGTTTCTTAAGATTTGGCAGTCCTGGTGGACCAGATAATACAAATTCACATAAACAAACCATACATGATTGGATCTGTGATGCTCATTGATCTACTTTTTGTATAGAAAATCACCAGAATATAAATAAACTTACAGAGAATGACTAAAATTCCAATTCAGTCTTATATACTTCATGCCATAAAAAAGGGAAGTCTTATGTAGTCAATACAAAAGAATAAAGTATACAGGAGTTTTAAGTTTATTCTTCATAGCTAATGTTGTTCATTTATGCATTGATACTAATTTATTTCTAGGTTCACGTTTCATGACAAACAAGAACTACTTTAAGATGGAATAAAACTTTGTTTGTAAGCAATTCTTTGATATATTTTTTGTTCATTAGTTATATGGCTGTCAATTGTTACGACAGCGGAAGTCACGTGACACTGGAAGCATGCACACTGAAGTTTTAGAAGAATCATGACTGTTCCTGGCAACTCTAGTCTTTTCTAGGCGCCCTCTATTTTAGTATATAAGCCCGGCAAATAAAGCGGAGATATAATTGCAGATAGACAAATATAGAGACAGATAATTGAGTCAAGTGAGCAGTAGTGACCGTAAGTAAAGTCCATGAATCGTTTTGAATTATAGCGTGTGTTTAAGTTAAATTGACTGTGGAAATTCTGTGTATTACAAAGTTTGTAACGGTAAAGAATAAACTAGTTTTAATTAAGAAAGAACTCGTATCGCCGAAGTTTCTCGGAAAGAAATTTTTCGGAAAATTATCAAACAAACAGATATGTAACACAATGATCACAACTTGACAAACAATCTGATCTTTGTCAAGTAGTATTTGAACATAATGAAAAACTTGAATTAATATATTTCAGATGCATCTGATATATAACAAAATAGAACATTGTTTGTAACTGTAAAAATAATTTATCTCATAGAGATATTGAGAATTTTTTATATTATAGTATTTATGAAATTTTTCACTGTAGTAACAGCAACGTTATTAATATGATACTATATCATTCATTTATGCTTTGAAAGATATCATAATTTCTAGTAAGTGCTGAACGAAAATGTAATATGTTGACAGTTTGATTATTTCTAAAGAGGCAGAGTTAACACCATCAAGCTTCTGTACAATATAAAGAATGGAAAATGTGTTAAAACTGTGATGTTACATCACTCTATCATTGGAAAAACATATGTTGTGAATACCATATGGGTCCATAAAACAAAGACAAGCACTCTGATAGTTGGTAACATAGTGTTACGTCTCCGTTCGTTAGGTGATTTTCCGTAACTT
>NW_013666345.1:451675-458751 GCF_000517525.1 Limulus polyphemus | reverse complement strand
AACCACTGGATACACTCCAGCAAAGTTGATGTTTGGTCAGGAACTTTGGTTGCCAAAGGATTTGTTAACAGAATTCGTGAAAGTGTTATCGGAAAGGATGTATAATATTCACCATCAAGTGCGTTCAAACTTGAAAACGTCTGCTGATTCGATGAAGTTATTTTATGATAAGAGATCTACTGAAGTTAGTTTTGTACCAGGAGACAAGGTGTGGTTGTATAATCCCAGGAAGACCAAAGGGAAGTCTCCTAAGTTGTCATCTCCATGGGAAGGCCAATATGACATAGTGGATTGTCTCTCAGACGTGACTTTCCGGATAAAATGTGGGCGGCGAGGTAAGCCAAAGGTGGTGCACGCCAACAGGTTTTGGCGTTATCATGGTCCAGGACATTTCAGTTGGAATGAAGTGAACAACGGAGCAAAAGACACTGAGGACGTGTCACCAGGAAAGGCCAATGTCGAAGAAGAAACTCTACTCGGTTTTGAGAAGGGAAACAGTGAAGCCCTTCATGAAGTTACTACCACTGAGGTGATCATTACCGATGATAGGACAATTCCTGATGGAGCAGATGAATCTCACGTGAAGCAGAAGCCAGTACGGAAGAAGATACTTCCCGTAAAATTAAGAGACTTTGTTGAATTATAATGTTGTGTTTGTAAATTCTGTACATTTAATTAAGTTATTGTTAATTATCTATTGGTTTAATGTAAGTGGCTATTGTTCGGGACGAACAATACTAATGAAGGGGCAGTGTTACGACAGCGGTAGTCACGTTACTCTGGTAACACGTCATGATATTCTCGAAGGATCGGGGAACATCACGAATAATCCAGTATGTGCTAGGCGCCCTCTATTCCTGTATATAAATGCGCCGGTTAACGTGGGACTAATCAATCTGAATTGAATTGCAGACAGAGATAGTGACGGACAATTGAGTCAAGCGCGTGAATCGTTCGTTGTGAATTATAGCGTTTGTTTAAGTTAACTGACTGTGGGAATTAAGTGTATTGCAAAGTTGTATTGAGAAAAAATAAACTAGTTTTATTTAAGGAAGGACTTGTATTGCTGAAGTTTTCGGAAAGAATTTCTACGGAAAATTTACAAATGAACACAGAGACGTAACAGTACGTATTTTAATCCCAAGTAAACTAGTATGGATGGCAACTGTAAAAACACACAAGTGCAGAGGACAATATACCTAAGAATATTTTAATCCTATTTTAGATTGGAAGTACTTTTTTTTTATAGTATGACAATTCTTATTATTGTAGATATATTACTGCTCAGTTATCACTTTAATTACTTTTGGTTTTCTTTATAATTCAACTTAACACCATTTTGGCTTGTAGTCTGGTTATAATAAGCAATAAAGCTACTGAATGTATTTTCTTCACAAACTGATACTACAGAAAAAGGTACTCAAATAAGGACATTGTAACTTTATAATAAGGCAGTAAAATGTTTCATTTTCATTTATCAAAGAATATGTATGCTAACCTATCATCAAATATACAATTAATAATTGAAACCATTGGTACTTAGTGAAACTCCATAATTACAGAACTGAGGAAACAAAAGCAATTATACATTTCACACATTTATTACAACCATGGTTTCATCCACAGTGATATCGCATACAAGCTGAAACAACTTGCAAATAGATATAAATATGTTTAAAAAATAACTGGGAACCTCCAACATTAAATTTGAGGTAAGTAGGGTGAGAAGTGTCTCCTTGTTCTCTGAATATTATGAAACTGAATTTAAAACAATAAAACAAATTGGTGGCGCTATTGGTTATACAACTAAGCTAACTGACATATTGTTTAAAAATTAAAGGTTATTAACTTAAAAATCAATATACCCACTACTGTAACAAATAACAAAAACAGAAAAAAAGAAATGGTATAAGGTAAGCTATGTTGGAAAACCTTGTCATAAAATATGTAACTTATTGAACAAAAAAAATCTACAAAATAGTCTTCTTCTGTAAAAACACTTTGGGCAAAATTTTGTGAAACAACAAGGACAAAATCTAGAAATACAACCATAATGGTGTTTACCAACTAATATGTCAAGAATGTAGTAACATATAGATAAGGACAGATGGGACAATCATAGAGTTAAAGAACATTCCAGAAGATAGAAATGGTGGAAAAATTGACTTAACTTTTGCACCCCATTTTATGGAAATGATACACCAATTTCATCTTGATAAAAACTGCAAAAATCTTATATCTTTGTAAAACAAATAGACAACTAAATAGCCTAGAAATTTTAGAAGCAAACAGACGTTTATAAACAAGTCCAGACAAAGTTCTTAATGGGCAGATCAACTAGAGTTCCTTCCCATTTGTCTCAAGGTCAATATCAAAGTTCCCAACTAGTTTTTTTTGGTTAAGCATATTTATACCCATTTGCAATCTATACCTGGCAAAAACCATGGTCATAATTAATTGAATATTTGCAGAATGTATAGTTACCCTTGTTTTCTCAATTCTGCTATCACCAAATAAGGAATTACATAATTATTACTACATAAAATAATACAGAGCGACTGATTGAAGATTATGTTAAAATATACCAGTAAGTGTCTTATCTATAAGCAGCATTGTTTGTGTGCATGCATGATATGAGATTAAAAATAAGGGGGGGGGGGTATAGTTTCCTGACTTTTCCACATTTTAGGATAGACACAAAGGAGTTTCTTAATATAGAGGTAGGTCATATTAGTGCATCTCATGAAGGCAGTCAAAGATAATACCATTACAGAGGTAAAATGTGCTAAGAAAAGTAAACAAATTACTGCAATGGAGGTTTCAATACAATAAGAAATTTACAGCAATATCAATAAGTAGAAAGTGCTAGTCTTGAAAATAAAATCATAATTGGTATTGTCCAAGTTCAAGATTAGCTACATGAAGCTGTAATGAAACTTCATAACATGGACACCTAAAGGACTGGGTACATAAAACATTACAAGAAGTAACGGCTTTTGGAAAACCAAAATGTTTCCTAAACCGCAACAATTTTACTTGTAGTTTTTGCTACCACAAGTCATCAATCCATGTGCACTTAGGAACATGGAGGTCAGAGAAGCCATGTACTTGAAAAATCCAAAGGAATAAAAAAAAACATTATGCATTAAACAACTCTAATCTTCACTGAATAACACTCAGTCTTCTTTCCAGTTGTCTATATTTTAACTGGGCAACTGTCTACACCTTAACATTGTATATCATCGTCATGTTTTACAAAATGCATTTTTTTGTTTTTGCTTGTTATCCTAATCTTATTTTAAGTAAATGACAGTTTTACTAGTTCAGAGAATTCACCTCAGTACTGTTGCTAAGAAAATAATAATAGTGCATAGTCATCTCACTGTCGCTATTTCTCGAGATCAGATGATCCACCTACTCAAACATTTGAGAACAAAAATTCCCATTAATGATCTATGCAAAATATACTTTAAAGCCAATTTTCTGCCACACCTTCTACGAACAAATAAATGATGTAAAAATGGGCTCCCCTATTGGGAACAACTTTAGCTAAAGCATTTCTCTGCCACTATGAACATATCTGGTTAAAACACTGCCCTAATGAGTTCAAATTAGTATTGTACAGAAGATATGTTGATGAGATTTTATTCTCTTTTGCCACCAAAAGCATACACCCATCTTCCTTAAATATATTAACAAAAAATACCCTTGCCTTAAATTTGCATGTGGAATAGAATCTAGCAACACTACCATTCTCAGATGTACTTATTAACCATGACTCCAATGGCAAATATCTGCTTACACTAAAAAACATTCACTGGCCTCTTCGGCCAATTTATTAGTTTTATCCAATTTTCTTACAAACATAATTTAGTGACATGCCTGCTTAACAGAGCCTACAACCTATGCTCTAACTTTTTTCTTCTCCTCAACAATGACTACCCTCAACACATTTTAGAAAACGTCACTTGGAAATTCCTAACTAATAAGTATGTTAATAATATTAAAGCACCTACTCTTCTAAATGCATTACCTCTACTTTTGTATGCCAGGTCTTGGTAAACAGTCTTATTATAAGGAAAACATTCATGCATATTTAAAAAAAAGACATTTCACTCACATTTATATGAAAATAATTTTCAAATCCCCTTTCCAGTGCAAAGCATTATTCTTTGATAAATTAGCAGTCCTCACTGTTCATGGCTTATATATCTATACACTTGTGGAGACTGTAAAGCCTCCTAATTTGGAAAAAAAAACATCTAAAAGTAAGAGAGGTTACAAACACATGGGACAGCTGGCAAAAACTGGTATAGTGGTAAACAATAATTGCTCCTCTGCATTATGTCAACAGGAAAACTACAGGACATGCACTCTTTCTCTCTCAAACTCCACAATCTTAACAACAGCTAAATCACAAACTCTTGAAAAAAGAAACTTTATGTATGAAAAAATAACACCAACCTTCACTAAACAATACTCAATCTTTTTTCAGTTCATATTTATTTTAACTCAATAATTGTTTATAACTTAACATTATATATCACTGTTATAGGCATTATAACTTGAACATTGTATAAAATGTCATTTCGGTTTTATTCCGATACATTTATTCCATTTTCAGTGAATGACAGTTTTACCAATTTAGATAATTCTCTGCTTTTATCCTTCTTGACATTGTTGTTAAATGTATAACAATAGTTCATACTCATCTCATTGTTGTTACTTCTTGTGATCAAATCATTCTTTTGCTCTATACTTCACTAAACTAGAAAATATTTATCTTATACCTGACAATTATCTAAGTAAAGTAGGTCAAAATGTGGTACATTATTATTAAAGATGAACAGTATTAAAATGTGTTTTGCATTACTGTCATTGTTTGTTGTTTTTTATTTATATTATAATTACAATTTTCATTACAAGTCATGTTTTAAAAAAGAAACAAAGCCTTACATTTTACTGTGCAATCAATATTTGTAATCTTACATTTTACAATTAAACTTTGTTGAAATAGTTATACATGAAAAAATAAGACTTGTACACATTTATACCATGAACTGCAGTCATTTATGGTTTCTAATGAAAGTGTAAAATTGCACTGCTTTTCCAAAATATATAGATTTAAAAGAATCTGTGTTTGTTATTGTGATAAAACACTGCACGCTATTAAAAATTTATTTTTCTGATGTTCTAAAAAGTTTTGTATTTTACTTTGAGTAATTATATAAGTATGGAACTGTAACCAGTGTATGTGTGTGTGTGTGTGTGAGAGAGTGAGTTCAGTGGTTTCAAATGTTATTTGGTCTGTTTTTCTAAGAAATATTTATTTAAGGTCATCTGTATTATATATGTATCATTTTTGTTTTATAGGTAATACATTATTGTTCTTTGCGAATGTGACATTTTTAGTTACATGGCTGAAATAAATGTACATCTCCAGTCTGCTTGTAATTTAAAAATGGGTGGCTGTAATTTTATACATTATTATATGTTGTACAAGAATGGAGTTATAGTAAAGAAGTGTATAATAAGTATATCACCACACTATATCTACTATACAGTAACAATGAAGCCTTCTACCCAATACCAGGTTATTCAGGACAACTAGGATACGGCAGACATTGTAGTAGGGATACGACTATTTGTATTATCAAACACAATACAAAAGCATTTTATATTGAACCATGAGTTGTTTTCACGGTAGGTTAAAATTATATCCAATTACAAAAACCAAACACCCACTCCCTATATTTCATATATACACCAACTGTAAAACATTTTACAAAATTCATATCATGAATGTTTGCCTCAAAGACCAAACCCAAATACTGTACGAATAGCAAAATGTTTGGCAGCTTGTAGCACTACACCAGAAGGAAATAAGCATCATGAAAACAAATAATTTTTGTTGTTTTTTTAAATAAATAAGCTAAGAAAATAATCAAAATGAAACATGTTCATTTCACAAATACTTTTGTTATAGCAGCTTTCATCATTCTATAATTATATATGTACGGTAAATATAAAAACTACATAATAGGATTTCTCAGCATGGCAAATGTATTAACATACAACATGCCTTACCAAAATGCTTTTCAATTTGGTAAACCAAAAATTGCTATTGATTTATATTTAAACCTGTTAGTCCATCAAGATCCAAAATAAGACATTTTTCTATTTTTGAAATGTCTTACTATTTTCAAACTACAGTAATACGAGAAATACAACAATTCTTTGTTTTAAAGTGAATAACCACTGAACATTCTTGATTCAATAAACAAATAATTCCCCCCCCCAAAAAAAAACACACGCATACATACATACATACATCCAATAATTTTTAATCTGGGATTGTTAATATTTCAGGCACGTAATAAACATTAGGAGTGAAGATTAAGTATATCATAAACAATGCTCAAAGGAACTTTTGCCTCACAGTTACAGCCTTCAGCATTATGTTTTACATTAAAGATTCCTTTTTAAGCATCACTATTTTTGTAGCATTACTAAGTAGTTATCTGATGATGAAGTCCAACCAAAACCAGTGAAATGTGTATAACTCTGCCAACAATAATGTTTTGTTATTCAGTTTTATGAAATTAGAAATAAAATTACAAACCATGCGAGTTGTTAGAATGTTAAATAGTTTTAAGCAATTCAACTCTCCAATTTTGGCAAAATGTATTCCAAACTTACTGAAAATACTAACAAAATATTGAATGGGCCAATGATGTCAAATACTTTGATTCTTACTTTGAAATCATAGTGGGGTTAGTACAATGTATAATAAAAACATAAGTATATAACAGATAATTTTAGAACTACCACTTTGGAAAGACTCAGCTATTTTTAAAGAGCTAATTCAACTACTACATGATCATAGATTAATCGGTTGTTCCACATAAAATCAGTATGACAAGATGATTGCTATGCTGATTTGTTTAAAGCACACCATAATGAATAATATAAATGTAGCTATCCATCAATCAATCAACTGTTCTCCTATCTGGTATTTAATTTTTTTTTCTTTTCTTACCTACTATATATATATATATATATATATATATATATAT
>NW_013666345.1:444498-450675 GCF_000517525.1 Limulus polyphemus | reverse complement strand
ACTATATATATATATATATATATATATATACATATGTCAGTACCGCCATCTCTTGAGCTATTGATGCACAATATTTTTCAATTGGATCACTACATTTCAATATTTAATTATAAAATATCATATTTTAAGAAAATTGAATAAAATATTATTTCATTAAATTCTAAGCATACTTATAAATGAAACATTCTGAGCAGTTATTAAATCAATATTTTCAATGAAGAGATTGGTTTAGATTGTTTTTAATCTTAAGCTTATGTTAAAATGTAAATAGTTTAGATATTTAACTATCTTCTACACAGTAACCAGCAACACCTTGAAATAAACTTTTATCATGAACTAACACTTTTATTGCATGAAGTATCAGATTTAGTTCGCTTCCAGTCATTATAATTTAAAAACTTCACAAATTCTTGTCAGTGAAAATACACTATACTAAATAATATACTTTTAACATTTACAACATAGGAGTAAACAGATGGTTACTTCGTCCAAAATTAGGTCAAAATGACAAAAAGAAAGCAACCCTGAGAGAGCAACATGGGTTGAAGAAATCCTTAGTAATTTCAAGGTGTTTATCAACTTACATTCAAAAATAAGCCTGGTGTGTAAATATTTTTAAACTGTTAATAATGGGAATACTCAAAAACTTTGTACTGTACTTGCTTAACCACAACAGATTTAAGTGTTATGTTTTGCTTTAGTCATTTCAGCCCATCGCCTAAGATTTGGCACGGCATGGCCATGTGGTTAGGGTGCTCGACTCGCAATCTGAGGGTCGCGGGTTCGAATACCACTAAACATGGTCGCCCTTTAAACCGTGAGGGCGTTATAATGTGACGGTCAATCCCACTATTCGTTAGTAAAAGAGTAGCTCAAAAGTTGGCGGTGGGTGGTGATGACTAGGTGCCTTCCCTCTAGTCTTACACTGCTAAATTAGGGAAGGCTAAAGCAGATAGCCCTGGTGTAGCTTTGCGCCAAATTCAGAACAAACAAACAAACTCCCAAGACTTACTGTTTTCATCTGTATCATCTATGTTTTCACTCATCAAGTTTTTGCCACATTTTTTCAAAACTTCTAACATCTGAAAATTACATATGGAGGATTCAACAACAAAATAAACATTTAAAAAAGTTACACACACATTACTGCACTTTTACGAATAAATAAACTTAAACCTTATATAGAAAAATTGCTAAAATAAAACTTATTCTAAGAATATATTATTTCTGAGCAGTCGTTTAAGTTAATTAAACTACTTAATAAATAGAGAAATTAACATATACATAACAATTAGGTTCTAGCATACTAACTTTTCTCATCTCTTAAAAAAATACTAAATAGTACAAAAAATTATGATTCCTACTCAAAAAATATAATAACATGCCTACTGATAATATTCTGATCACACAGTACTGAAGAAGGTAAAAATTTAAACTGGATTCCCAAAATATGGTATAACACAGATCTGTTGGCTTATTAGCCCTTTTTTCATATACTTCAAAGTACCAATTCTTAATATTTCATAAACCACTTTCACCTTAAAATACTTCAACAATGCTCTAGTATATAAATGTTAGGCATGACGTTTTCTATGGTATATTACATTACAGTTTCCCCCTGGCTTTTTTTTTTTACAACAGAGAAATTTAGCTATATACACCTTTCATTTAGTTTAAACAATTACCAAGTTACAAAAAACACACGAAGTAGGAATGGGCGGAACGATGGCCACACCCACTTTGAGGTTGCACCATGTCAAAAACTACCAAGTGTTGCAATGTCATACCGCCCATTCCTACCCTGTTTCCTTAGTTATTGGTGCTCTCATTCCTACTTCCTAATTTATTTATTTAAATGTTTTTTTTACACTTGTACATATGTTGGTATGTTCTCAACGCTATTTTGTTCTGTCTTTCCTAAAGATTGTGTACATTATTTTGTGAATTAGACAAGTTTTTCTAATGCATACAATAATAATATACATTCTTTTCCGTAATAGTATATTTTGCATAATTATTATTGTATTGAGAATTAAATGTTAATATTATTTCATCATAGCAAATTATGTTCTTAGTGAAAAACCACAATAGATGGAACAGACTGTCAGAAGTCTTGATACTAGAAAAACTGGTTTGGACACATTCCTGTGTCTTCTTCACATCACTGAGATGTTCCGAAACTAGTTTCTCCAATATCAAGACTTCTGACAGTTTGTTACATTTACTGTAGTCTTTCACTAACTGCTACATACAGTATTGCCTTCTTTTATTACTAAATTATGTCCTCTAGTTTTAACGGTCCACTCGCCTCTCGTAGTATCAACAATAAAGAGGCCCGGCATGGCCAGATGGTTAGGGAGCTCGATTCGCAATCTGCGGGTCGCGGGTTCGAATCCCCGTCCCACCAAACATGCTCGCTCTTTCAGCCGCGGGTGCGTTATAATGTGACGGTCAATCCCACTATTCGTTGGTAAAAGAGTAGCCCAAGAGTTGGCGGTGGGTGGTGACGACTAGCTGCCTTTCCTCTAGTCTTACACTGCTAAATTAGGGACGGCTAGCGCAGATAGCCCTCGTGTAGCTTTGCGCGAAATTAAAAAAAAATCAACAATAAAAAAAATAAAAGAACTAGGTCACGTGATCTACCAGTTAAAATTTCGTTAATCTGCTGATACACAACGACAAAATCTTACCACATAACTAGCATGACAAGCAATGTACTATGGCTACACCAAAGGCATGTTTATAAATAGCACAGCGGATTATTCGAAATGTTATTCAAATGTAACAATTGGCACGAGTGCATATGGTTATTACCAGGGCCAGATTTCCAAAAGATCAAATTTCGAACATTCCGAATATAAGTCTACAATATATTAAACATACAAACAACGAGATACCATTTGGTCATTCAAGGGTTGTCCTTGCATGCCCACATTTGAAAAAATTAAAATTTTTAAATTACATATATTTTTCAGGAAACTATTGATTCACCTCTTAACCTCTTGTAAAGCCACTCCCGGACTTAAATTGCTGAATAAAGACTGTTTTCACTGTGTTTTACATGGTGTCCAGTCACTTTCTTTTAACCCAGTCAGAGTCAGAGAATTCAGATTTACTCCTTGAAAACTTTTTCTGTCGACTCTCATATATTACTTTGAGGATCTTACCGGTTTACTCCAAGATAAATCAATGAACTTGAGAATACCATAAAATAACATCCTAAAAACAAATTAACAGATTAGTAAAGAAAGATTTCTCTTAGGTGAATCCATGTTGAATTTTTTTATGAGATCATACTTCACTAAGTTATTTTTGAAAGCTTCTTTTATTAGACTCTCTACAAGTATTCCTATTAAAGAAGTAAAATTAACTGTACTACATGTTTACCTTTTGTCTCCCAGTGGGTGCTAAAATCCGAGGTTCACTTCCCCACGGTAGACAGAGTGCAGATAGCCCATTGTATAGTTTTGCACTAAGAAAATGACAACAAATCGACTCCTTTTATACTCGTGAATACCGGAATATTATGGTATCAATATAATGCATAAACCCAGTTCCTCTGTAAGGTCTATTGTTTCAGCATATGAATCATCATAGAAGGTTTGTTATGGTTTATGGAAAAACTTTTAGATGGACCTTTTACTGCGGTACTTAGCCGCTTATATAGTACCTAAGACTCTCAGAATCCCACAGATGGTCAGCTAAACCTACAGCTGGATAGCGTTCTGTTTATTTAGTTTTGGTTTTATCTCATTATATCCATTCATACCTATTGAAGAAGTTATAATAGCTATCATCAAACTCTTAAAAAATCCTAATACCATAGCCATTCTGGGATTATTGATTGATTTAATGGAAGCGGTTCTTCGTTGTATTCTGCGTATTAGTTATTTCCGTCAGGGAATTTCAAGAAATTCAAGAAATTTCTCCCCATCTCTACTTCACCCTATACAATCCTCCTCAAAGTGTCTCAAATTAAAATCACTCATAATTATTGCATCAGTATTCTTGTTAGTAAAATTCCTGAGCTCATCATGCGATTTATCATTGACATCAACTGTCTTATCGGTAGTATATAGCAATTACCAATTTTACTCTTAAATCCCCTTTGCAACTAACATATGTTCAACCTCAAGTTTACCTTTTTTACGTTTTAATTTCCAACATGCAATGCAATTCATTCATTATATAAAGAGGCACCCCTCCCAATCTTTAGAAAAAAAAAGTGAGAGAATCCTCAATAGCCGCGGCTGTAATTAGATCAAAAGATGGAGCTAAGAGCTAAATGTTTGTACTTGAAAAAACTCAAAGCCATTCTATGTGTCGCTATGCCGCGGCTAAAAACTCTATCAGTGTTAAATGTCTTATAACCTGAACGTTCAAAGTAACTCATGTTATCAGTATTCTCCAAATCTAACCAAATTTTAATAATTCCGATTATATCATAGTCTTCCGTATCAACTAGTGTTCTAAACTTATCCATTTCATTCCTAATACTCCTAAAATTAGAATAGCAACTACACTTATTCTTGAACCTCATATGTTTATCTCTGAGACGTATCTTTAAAAGCTACTATTTATAGCATATTATGCAAATCATATTTCTAATTTCTTCGTTCTCCTAGTTATCCTGTCAATTTGTTTCGTCTCAACTTCCCAAACTCTTTCACCTCTATCCCCACCCCCCAGTGGCAGAGCGGTACGTCTACGGATTTAGAACGCTAGAAACCGTTAACTTTTAACCAACAAACAAACACTCACCACTATACAAGTTTATTTTAAGCTTAATCTTGTGAGAAGGCCAAATAGTTGCGAAATGTAGATATTATCAGTTTTCTAAACGTTTCCTCGATTTGAGAGTATCGGAACAGCTTACGGAATTTGGGCCGCCGCCTCCTGAAATGAAGGACGTGATTGGTTGTTTTCCCACGACCCTCTTGTCTGACTTTCAAATGTCCTTTACGAAAAAGCCTCATGCGAGTTAGAGATGTAAGTAATCATAACTGGAAGTCAGTACAAAGTTTAAGGTCTACATCGTGTGTAAAAAATCAAATCGACTTGCGCAAGAGCGTTTCGACATTTTTGAGGCTGTCTTTGTCACTCTTTTTGTTTCCCTTTTTTTACGTATATAACATTTCTTCTCAGCATTTAGTTAAAACTAGTTACTTGGAATTAAAAACAGTTTATGTGTGTTTTCTTTTCCAAAGAATAATTATATATAAATACAAAATTTATTTCAGGGGGTGGTCATGAAGCATTCAATATTTTAGGGAGTAAAAGTGAAATTGTTCTCCAAATTGTTCTCTAAAAACACTGAATCATTTGTTTCCATTTTGATCCAAATTGAAATGAAGACTTTTTTTCTGTGAAAAGATCAAAGCAACTCGTTTTAAATTCTAAACTGCAGTAGGGAATAATTAATATTGTTACGATAGCGGAAGTCACGTGATTCTGGTAACACGTAAGTAAAGTGTGTAAATCGTTGTGAATTATAGCGTGCGTTTAAGTTAAAGTGACTGTGGAAATTCTGTGTATTGAGGAAGAATAAACTAGTTTTATTTAAGAAAGGACTTGTATTGCTGAAGTTCCTCGGGAAGAATTTTTACGGGAAATTAACCAACGAACACAGAGGTGTAACAACTTGGTGTCAGAAGCGGGATAAAAAAAAGAAGATGGAAACGAGAGGTGGCAAATCAAACTACAGCTTAGCAGATTTGATGGCAGCAATACAAGAACAGCATAAGAAACAAGAAAAACGAGAAAAGAAACAAGAAGAGAGATTACAGCAGTTGTTGGAGGAAAAATAAAAGAAACAAAAAGAGAGATCACAGCAGTTGTTGGAGGAAAAAGAAAAGAAACAAGAAGAGAGACTACAGCAGTGGATGGAGGAAAAAGAAAATAAACATGAAGAAAGTCTCCAACAATTGAGAGAAAGCCAGAGTATACAAATGGAAAACATTAGTAAATTTCAAAGCAAATTAAATACATTAAAGGATGATTTATTGTATTTTACACAAGGAGGACACATTAACCATCGACTTAATCAGCCCCAGACAATGGCAAGTTCCTTCCAGACCCTGCAGCTAAACCTTAATGCAGACATTTTCAGCCCTGTTAGAAGTCACATCCCAGATATGAATGTCATCAATAGGGGTGATCTAGTACGAAGGAAGCCAC
>NW_013666345.1:432301-443908 GCF_000517525.1 Limulus polyphemus | reverse complement strand
CTAATCGCCAACACCGAAATCTGTAATAGTGCAAGGCCACTTGTCTTAGACCTAACACTTGTTAAGCCTTCATTAAGTACGGCTATATTTACTAAAGAGATACATTAACACTGTAACTTGTGTACGTTTTTTTCTTTATGTTAGTTAGAGCTAAACTTTACCGTAAATAAATATAATTTTATTCTACAAAATGTCTGCTAAGGTATATTTGGCCCGGCATGGCCAGGTGGTTAGGGCACTTCACTCGCAATTTAAGGGTCGCGGATTCGAATCCCCGTCACACTAAACATGCTGGTCCTTTCAGCCGTGGGGACGTTATAATGTGACAGTCAATCCCACTATTCGTTGGTAAAAGAGTAGCCCAAGAGTTGGCGGTGGGTGGGCAGAGCACAAATAGCCTATTGTGTAGCTTTATGCTTAATTACAAACAAACAAACAAACTGTAAAGGATACCGAAAATTGTTACATCATTTTGAAGTCAATTTTAATCTGGGTTTTAACAAATGTTTTGAAAAATAACTATATTTTACGTTGATTCTTAATGGTGGGCGTTTCACAAGCTTTAATTTGCCTCCTATCAAACCTGCGCAGGTCGTGTTTTTAAACAGATTATTAATGCACAGGGACGATGCCCTAATTTTGGAAACGATAACACTTGGAGTTCATTAATCCCGGCCCGGCATGGCCAGGTGGTTAGGGCGCTCGACTCGCAATCAGCGGGTCGCGGTTTCAAATCCCCGTCACACTAAACATGCTCGCCCTTTCAGCCGTGGGGACGTTATAATGTGACAGTCAATCCCACTATTCGTTGGTAAAAGAGTAGCCCAAGAGTTGGCGGTGGGTGGTGATGATTAGCTGCCTTTCCTCTAGTCTTACACTGCTAAATTATGGACGGCTAGCGCAGATAGCCCTCGTGTAGCTTTGCGCGAAATTCAAAAACAAAACAAACAAAAGCATTAAAAATTAAGTATCATAAGCATTACAGTTGTTCTCGTTACGCATGCGCATATCAGTTTATAATTTTAAAATAACAGACTAGAAGGAAGGCAGTTAGTCAATAGCACTCACCGACAACTCCCGGACTACTCTTGTCAGACTGAATATTAAGATTGTACCCACCCATTTTATAGGGCCTCAATGTACGGAGCGTGTTTTTGTGCCAACAGGATATGAATCTTGAGTCGTCATCGATCTGGATTGTCCTATGTTGTAAGAGTGTTTAAAATTCATTTTGCAAACGTAATCATTTTAAATTTCATTTTAAACACATTCGATCATGTGATTAAAATCCCATCAGGTTTAGTTTTAATAACGTAAACTGCTTCAAAGTACAAGCGCAATGACCAATGAACACAGACCATTCCACTCTGTTCTTTGACCCACAAAAGAAGCAGTAGATCGAAAATATGTCCCCAGTTTCTTAAACTCAAACTCGTGTGTTTCACCTAATCTCTTGGGTCAAACCAACTGCCTATGTTTTCGAGCTATACGATACAAAAAACGGATTGCCTCAAGCGTCCAAGGACGTATCTTTTGCTGGGTTATGTACTCACGTGCTAGCGAGCTCAGAACACGCAAGCAAGACATACAAGTATCACGCATCTAACTCTGAGGAAGACTTATCACTATGGATAGTGGGATCGAAATGATCGCTAAAAGACCCAAAATGGATGATGCTGAAGTAAAAGTAAGTGTTGGCTGGGTAAATGGTCTTGGAAATCGGTGCTTGATATAAACTCAATGTTACATACAGATAGTGTCATTTAGATATGAGCTAACAAGGCCTACTAAATAGTATTTACGTATCACACGAACTATCTTTTTATGTGTGTTAGTGCAAAAACATTTATCCGTGAAATACAACGGACAGAATTTTCGGTATCAGTAAATAAACAGGTATTAGAAATATGGGTATTTATTAAGTGATTAACTTATGTCATTGAATTATTATTTTAAACTATATACAACGGCTGTAACTGTAAGTGTTGATTATCCTGTGTGAGATAATGTGCATATTGCAGTCTTAAAAAACAAGGTCCAAATCAAGAACGATTTTTATTAAACTATCGGAAAGTTATTGCCAGAATCCTTCTAGACTTCTTATACTATGAGGCATAGAATATCGAAATGGTATATTTAAGTGTTTTACACTCACAAAAAATAAACCTATCATTCTACAGGTATTTGAAGAACTTTTAGCATTCCGCCACAATTTAATTCTTCGTATTGTTAAACACCACCAATGAAAGAATAGACCATTTCAAGCTTTTACTTGTTGTTAAACAAATGTTTAAACAACTCTATTCAAGTATAAGAATGTTCAAAAATATGAACTGCTGTGAAGAGAAAGTGCAGATGGAGTTATACGTTTAAGTATATATATGATAGTAGATGTTAACGTTAAAAATCTGAAACTGATTGTAAAATATAATGACTGTTAGCTTATAATTAATTCTGCCTTTTTATGACTAACCAACCAAACAGAAAACACAATAAAAATATTTTTCCTAATAAACATTCTGATCTTCTGTGATTTTTTTTTTTTTTGTAATTCAAAGATACTAATCATTCTACATGGTTGTTTATAACAGAAGATCTATACTCATCATTCTACATGGATGTTTATAACAAAATATCTATACTCATCATTCTATATGGTTGGTTATAACAGAAGATCTATACTCATCATTCTACATGGTTGGTTATAACAAAAGATCTATACTCATCATTCTACATGGTTGTTTATAACAGAAGATCTATACTCATCATTCTACATGGTTGTTTATATCTATACTCATCATTCTACATGGTTGTTTATAACAGAAGATCTATACTATTCATTCTACATGGTTGTTTATAACAGAAGATCTATAGAAAAGTTAGTATATTTTTGGGTAATCACTGATCACTGAAAAAAAAAAACTGAGCTTTCACCTCTTGAATTACTAGGCTTAAAAATACTTCGTCTTTCTTAGTGTATTTACAAACTCTTAATAAGTGGTCTATGGTGGATCCAGGATTTAATCTAGGGGGTTTAGAATATCTGTGGAAGTTTAGTGACGTAAGGGATGGATGCAGGATACCTAACCGCTAATTCGTTGTATGTATTTAGAATCCCTAGGAGACGATATAAAAAAGGATTTATTATTTATGACCTACAGGAAATCACCTTAATGTAGGATATTCTTTCTTACGCACAACCAATCGTAAGATTGCATTACTTCTATTCTTGATACTTGGTTACAAAGAAATATGGTGTTTAATCCGTTGATGACAACCATAAAATCAACATTTAGCTTTAGCTTGAGCATTTATGAAACAGTACTGTGTATACCATAAAATATCTAATATCTAAAGCCTCCCAATAGCTCATCGGCAAGTTATAAGGCTTATATCGCTAAAAATTTGGTTTCGATACCTGTGATGGACACATTGTAGATAGCCCATTATGTGGCTTTGCGCTTAACAACAAACAAACAAAACATACCCAATAAAGACTCCAAAAATGGGAAAACAAAAGACGTTCACATTTCTAGAACAGTGTTTATAAACCTCAAACATACATTATTTTGTGGTTAAATGTTGTAGAAGGCAATTCTATAACTCGTTAAAATCAAACGTTTTGAACTATGTTTGCAAGAATTATCACTGAGCACCAAATGTTGTTGTTCTCGTGAATACGAGTGAAAAACAGTGCGTTGATTGTAGCAAATAATAAAACAGGTTCCTATCTAAGGAAGAGGGAAATATTTCCAACTGACAAAGAAAGTCAGTATGGGAGGTGGGGGTGGACTATAAGATAACATAATGGAATCCTGGTATAAACAAATACAGTAAATAAAACGAAGCCAGCTTATTTCGAAATAGGACCGTTAACACAAGTTCTGATAAAATAAGTTCGAAAAGTAACGAAAAGTTCGAAACTTAAAATGTGGGTGTATTAAATAATATTTATTCAAAATTATTGTTTATCGTTCTAATGTTACTGGTAGAAGTTAGATTTCCGTTGTAGTTAATCAGCATTGTACACAAGTACCTGTACTTTCGACCAGACGGTCAGTTCAGGCTAGCGATTTGAAAGGTTAAGAGCAGCGATGAGGAAATTGAAATTTACGATGTGTATAAGATCGATAAAATTCATAACAACAGTTAAACTTTAACTACAACTTCACACATTTCAGCTCTATTTGACTGTGCACGGAAAAAAAGCGTTGTCTTTTCTGTTTTATTGATCAGATATGTGTTTGAAAAGGAGGGTTTCTACTCATACAAAATAGAGCATATAAAGGGAATATTTTAATAAGTGCTTTACTTGTGTAAAAGTGCATAGCGTGATTATTTTATTCTATAAACAGGGTTTAACATAAGGTTATTTTTATTTAGTTCTTTGCTTACACGAAAGAGCTTATATATAAAAGTACAGAAACTCTAGGGATTTTGCAAGATAAAAACAGCTTATCATAAATCAGTGCGAACTTACATTTTCGCATGTGTAGGTTTTATTTATATATATATATATATATATAGTACATACATGCTACGTAATTTTTATTTTTTTTCTCTTTTTGTGCGCAAAGTTACACAATGAGCTACAGGTGTTCTGCCCACCGCGGGTATCAAAATCCGAGTTTAAGCAGTATAAGCCCGCAGACTTATTGCTCAGTCACCAAAAATTGTTTGTCTAACAAAAAACTTATTTACAATTTATTAGCTTTTTTCCATCTTGGCATGACATTTCGAATACGTAAAAGTTTTTTGTTTGTTTTTAAAAAAAACTGTTTCATGATCTTGATTTTATAGAGTCTCCTGGCGGGTCAGCACCAAGTTTATGGATTTACAACGCTAAAATCCCGAGTTTAATTCCCCGCGATTGACAGAGTGCAGATACCATGTTATGTAACTTTGGGCCCGGCATGGCCAGATGGTTAGGGAGCTCGATTCGCAATCTGCGGGTCGCGGGTTCGAATCCCCGTCCCACCAAACATGCTCGCCCTTTCAGCCGCGGGTGCGTTATAATGTGACGGTCAATCCCACTATTCGTTGGTAAAAGAGTAGCCCAAGAGTTGGCGGTGGGTGGTGATGACTAGCTGCCTTCCCTCTAATCTTACACTGCTAAATTAGGGACGGCTAGCGCACATAGCCCTCTTGTGGCTTTGCGCGAAATTCAAAACAAACAAATAAACAATGTAACTTATTGTTAAAAACAACAAAAACAGATACTATAGGATGTTAAGTAAATTTGGATTTTTGTTCCTGTTTTCTTGCCATTAATAAGATGACGTTGATAGTATCAGCCTGCGAATTTACCTAATGTGTGTGGCATATATTGCGTTAAGTTACTTAATTTTTACAACCTAGAAATATTTCTTCATTTATTGAAGTTTAATCAAAGCGTTCCCATTTCTAACTTGCACGTTTAGACGAGAACGCTTTTAATAAAAAGAGTACTGAATGTTGAAAGTTGGATTGATAACAATGTATAACTACAGTATACTTCTTCTGTTATCAGAGTGGTTATATACTACTCCAGCACCAAACATGCGCGTCCTTTTAGTCATGGGGACATTATAATGTGACGGTCAATGCGTTGGTATTGGGCACACCAAGAGTTGGTGGTGAGTACTGTTTAACTAGCTGTCTTCCCTCTAGTCTATTACTTCTAACTTAGGGATGGCTAGAGCAGATAGTCCTCGAGTAGCTTTGCGCGAAATTCAGCAAACAAAGTATATATAAAATAATTTTTCGATATGATGAACTTACAAGAAGGTATAAAACTTTAATTAACCAAAATTGTTTTAGTCAACAAATTCAATTACAATAGTTAATTTACTTTATAATTCTACATTTTATACAAGATGTTTGTAAATTCTGATAGTAGTAGATTGGTTAATCATTAAAAAAACTAAAATGTAATATTTGTTTTTGTGTAAAAATTATAGCATTCCCATATAGTAAGTCCCAAAATTTATTATGTAGATATCAGTGTAAATTCTACATCTTTGTGTTTATATTTTTTACTTTTTATCCAGTCATAAGTTCACAGTAAAAGTCTGATTTACGTTAATCAAAGTCTGATGACCTTATTTTTCATTTCTCTTGGACACGCTTTTTTTATCTTATCAATGTTATTGAATTGATTTCGATGTTATTTTCGTGTTTTTGTTTGTTTTTTTTCATTTTAAAAGTAGAGATGTTTGAGGGCAGTGATATTTTTCTTTCTGATTTTGCGGGAAAGTATGTCTTCAGGAGTTATTCATAGGGTTGATACACATATATATATAAACTTTAAGAATAACACTGAATGTGCAGATCTTCAGAATAGATAAGCAGGACTGCTTGTCGAGTAAGATAACAGATGTGTGAAGAAACGGACTGTAAGCACATTGGTTAAGGGTTAAATAACACTGTAATCATCGCTTAGAAAACGGCTTATGTTATTGGTTTAAAGTTACAGCTCAGAGTTCACTACATCTTTCTCGTCATCCAGATAAAATGTTCTGTAACTCCATTCAGTTTCTAAATTTTCATGATGATAAGAAAGTCTACGAAACCCTTTTAAGGTTTCATTTAAAAAAAGTCAGAGATCGGTCTATACCGTACATAAAAATAGGTCTTACACGGGGTTTGAGAGTACACCAGAAGTCATTACATAAAAAGGAGTGAAAACAACATATGTGAGTTTCTAAAATTATCTTTTGAAATGCAAGACGTGGTATCTTCAGACATAACTAAATATTTCAAAGGACTTTATATTTAATTAACGGACTGAGTTAGTATAGTGTCTTGTTTCAAGGATCTTTTGTGTCCAATTTTCCAAAGCCATTTAAATCATGAAATAATATCAAACATTTAGAGTTAAGATGTGAAAACAAGCATCAATACGACACAAGAAAGCTTCATAAATTACCCTAATGAACCCAAAATGACATTAATTACATTAATAAACCAAAAACTATATCAGTTACACTAATGCATCGAAAACCACATCAATTACACTAATGCACTAAAAATCTACGTCTCAGTTATAATAATGATCCAAAAACTACGTCAGTTACACTAATGCACTAAACGATACAGCAACTACACTAATGGATGTTTAAGTCATGAACATGCTACATATTTAATTATTCTTATAGCTTTAAAAACATTTCTAAGAAACTTTGTTAAATAATTTGACTAAAGAGGAATCATAATTCCGAAACGGTTAAATTACGGATGAATCATGCTGATAAAATAATTGGATTGGATAAATATCTGTTACAATTATTTGTTTGTTTTTTCTTTTATTTTTTCGTAAATTTCTTTTGTTACAATAAATTATGCATTCATAGTTTCATGTTGAGGTTTTTGGGAAAAGGATCGAGGAGAGAATAACCCCACATCTTTTGAACCATAGAATGTAGTGTTTATTGAGATCAACGCCTCTCTGAGAGCGAATGACCAGATTTAACCTAGCTCAAATAAACTATCAATAATTTAAGTTAAACTGGCCAGTGAATGAGGAGAAGTAAGTAAATATTCCATGTATGACTGAGTATTCTTAATGATCTCAGGTTATAAACCTAAATATTATATGGTCTCTATACCACAGAGTACCAACCTACGTTTTGGGTGATGCAATCAGACTAAAAGACTTACATCAGTTTTTAGATAACAGGTTTTAGAACAATTACTCCATACTTTTTATTTGTTACTCACTCTAAAATTATTAGTAGTATTATTTCTGCACTACTAAACACGTTCCTGCGGGTCATGTTTTGCAATAGATCATCAAGGACTTCTACACTCAACTAACTTGTATTAACTGGTACGACAAAAAAAAAATGTGCATATCGAGCATTTCTCAGACGCGGGTGATGAAATCGAGTTTGTATTATGTATATATAGGAGAAAGATACAACTATTGTTTGTATTTTCATCTTCAAGCGCGTGGTCTCCGTATATAGAGGTGCATAAAGATTTCACCAAAAGTAAGATTGGTTCAGATATTTCCGACCATGTTTTTAGAATTCGTTTAAGGCTTATGGCATCAGTTTATATGTCTGCTTGGGTGAAGATTATATATAGGTAGCTGCCTGCCGTATCGTGTTTTGTATAGGGAGCTCGACTCGCAATCTGCGGGCTAGGGTTGAAATCCCAGTCACACCAAACATGCTCGCCCTTTCAGCCGTTGGGGCGTTATAATGTGACGGTCAATCCCACTATGCGTTGGTAAAAGAGTAGCCCAAAAGTTGGCGGCGGGTGGTGATGACTAGCTGCCTTCCCTCTAGTCTTACACTGCTAAATTTGCGCGAAATCCATAACAAACAAACAATCATTAATTTCGCAACCTGACTCTGAAACGTTTATGAGATAGCGCAAAGGGAACTTCTGATACGACATTTAAAAACTGGTGTTCTAATGATTTATTTTACTCGTTTTCCTAACCACAGTAATTTCCCCAAAACCTGTAAATATTCTTAATTTTAACTATATTTTACCTTGTGATTATAATAGTCTATTAAATTCAAACTTGAAATTAACTTTTATTTCGTACCAGGAAAAGATGTTTACTAACCAAAAGTCGATTTTTTATCGCCGAAAAAGAAGTCTGTTTGTTTGTTTGTTTGTTCGGAATTAAGCTCAAAACTACATAATGGACTATCTGTGCTCTGCCCACCACGGGTATCGAAACCGCTGTGCCACTGGGGGCAAAAAAAGAAGTCATGCGAGAGCATAATAATACTAGAAATGCCACTATGTATTAGAGTTAGCCGTTTCTAGAATCTTCTTTCATCTATTCGTTAGAAACTGAAAGTAAATAAATAAATAAAGTTTACGCTTTCAAACGTTGTGTTTACGCTAAAATTATATAATTATTTAATGAAAGGAACGAAGTTAAAAATTACAGATACTGCTTGTTCCGTTTTAAAAAAAATTAATTTGATGAAACAGTTTTTTTATTTATATATATATGCAAATTCATGCAAGAATTTATCATTAATTCTTTCTGTAAGTCTCTCATTCTTACCTGGATGACTTAAAACTCACTAATCACGGGGGCTTATAACGCTAAAATTTAGGGTTCGATCTCTACTACAGACAAGGCACAACTAGCTCACTGTGCAGCTTCTCGTCAAATATAGGGATAATTTATGATCCTATGTAAGTACATGAAGGTTAGAGAAATCACTAACGATGTCGAATATATTTACACTGTCAAGACGTTTTACGAAAACCGGCAGCTAGTCAAGGTAAGCATGCTTTCAGAAATTCTTCAGCTATAGATATTTAGATAAGAGGGGCCTTGTGCTTGAAATCTTTGGAATGCCTTGTATAAGAGAAAGCCAAGAGATTGTGTGTATGTTAAACATATCATTGTAGACGATTTGAAATTATCAAAATTTTAAAATGTTAATGTTTATTCAGTGTACGTTATTATAAGTGAAATGAGCATTTGAAAAAAAAAATAAGAGGCACATTTTGAAAGTTTTAAAAAACTAAAATAGTTGATACCTTCTATTAATTGTTTCTTACAATATTTGTATCGATCTACGGATACGAAACTATTCATTATAAAATACAATAATACTGTAGTAATGGGAACTGTTGACTTTTACTGATATGGAAATATATTAAAACACTATTTCCTTCTCTCTAAATGGGACAGCAGTAAATCTACGGACCTGCAACGCTAGATTCCTCGCAGTGGACACAAAAAAATAGCCTAATGTGACCTTGCTCTAATTCAAAAACATTTAAATCTCTCTCTTAAAAAAAAAAGCAATGTTACTAAATTTATTGGATATAAAGTTGAACTGTGTGACTTGAACAGATGGTCATTATTTTATTTTTTAAACTGTTAACTTAATTATAATACTAATAGTTATTGAGCTTATGCCCGTAAAGTACTTTGTTTGAAGATTTTCAACAGCTTTTCACTCAATAATAGAGTTTCAATAAATGTCTGGTTACAAACATTTAAATATAAACCCCTACTTTCTAAATTTTATCGTTTAGGTATAATGTTCTAATAGTGTTATTTTGTATAAGTTCATGAATGTTTTCATTTGATAATTTAGTTCAACGGTTTTCAAACTATGGGGCGTGCCTTCCTAAGGAGACACTAGCCGAAAGATTTGATTATCTGGAAGAAAAACACTTGTTCCATAAATAACCCAAAGAAAAATAGAGGGAGTATTTTTGCTTCTAGTTAAACACAAAGCTACATAAGGGGCTCTCTGTGCTCTGCCCGCCACGAGTATCGAAACCTGGTTTCTAACGTTGTAAGTCCGCAGACATACCGCTATGCCACGTATGATAGATATGCCTGCAAACGTTATTATAGATGTAGTGTTAAACAAATTAGCATTGTTGTGAATGTTATTTCTAAGTCTCCTCGTTCAATGTGCTGTGACATTTACGTAATTCTTGGTTTTAAAGAAATATTTTGTCCCATTTTTGCCCTATTTGTATAGTTTGTCATTAAAATCGTGTTGTTTCCCCAGCTTTGGAAGGGACCTGTTATTTCCCCTGTTCATATGGCTTGCAATAAATGTAAAACGTTATAGACTTTTTTCTACTTTAAATTGTTCACCAAAATATGTTGAAAATATTACTTGTGAAAACTTATTATGTTAAGAGTATGATTGCTTATTATCAACAATTTGGTTTCCTTGTAGTAGCGAGTGTCCTTACTCGAAACCAATTAGATGTGGTTTATTTTGACTACAAAGGCTTTTTATAACATATTGATGATGAAATATTGTTACTTAAGCCTTTTATTATGGATCTGGTGGATATATTGATTGCTTCTCGTCTTATCTGATTGGTCGATCTAATATTATGCGTAATATATTTCGTAGCCATATTTTTCGTAATATTTCAGGGATCTCTCAATCCTCTAATTTAGACCCATTATTTTTTAATCTATTTGGCAACATTAATTTAATGGAAATGTGATTCAGTGCTCCAATGTTCTGCACCAAGTTGACTGTAAATGTCACCAAGGTATTTTCTAAATTCATGGTTCGCGTGCTTGGACTTACGGTTCCAATAGTTCAAACTTTGCAACTCATTACCACTAAAACGCACTCCGCAATTTGATGCCGCGGGAGCTTTCTAAGAATTACGGACAAGAGCCTTTCCCCTGGTTTATTAGTTCAAAATTAAGAACATCTGTACGAAAATAGCTCTTCTGTAGCTTTCTGTTAAAATTTTAAAACAAACCAAGACCGTATTAATTTGCAGTTGGATATGAATTCCATTTTCAACTGGTACTGTGGCAATGGTTGTCTTATTAATTCAAAGAGTGTTTCATTTCCTCGTAAAACTACTTCTGTACTATTTGATCATCACAGCTATATAAATATAATAGTACTATCTATTGTATGTCCATGTAACTACTTCGCAGGTTGTGGCTGGTTTTTCAAAGTTGCTTTGGAGGCTAATTAGGTCCAGGAGGGGTACATAAAAATTTTCACTTTTGCATTTTGCGGTTTTTACCACTACTTCGCTCTCTTTAGATGGACTTTCACCAAATTTGGTATGAAGGTTCATTGGGTCTATGGGGAGATAAATGCAAAGTTGCGGTTTTTTACCACTATTTCGCTCTCTTTAGATGGACTT
>NW_013666345.1:417867-431715 GCF_000517525.1 Limulus polyphemus | reverse complement strand
GGGGAGATAAATGCAAAGTTTCGGTTTTTACCACTACTTCGCTCTCTTTAGATGGACTTTCACCAAATTTGGTATGAAGGTTCATTGGGTCTATAGGAGATAAATGCAAAGTTGCGGTTTCACATTTTGTGTTTTCCAGTTTTTTTTTGTTTTTTTTTTGTCATTTTTTACAATTACATATAAGGGAAGCAACATTTCATGTCTTAAGATAACTTTTCATTAATCATGAATTTTCATAACTTCCATTCAGGGAACGGGTACTCCAACTAGTAAGTAATTATGTTTTGTTTAGATCTTCCATTATATTAAAAACGTTTGCGTAATATTTGATTAGAAACTAAATTTTCATTTGCATATTTCTAGTGTAGGTGATGCTTCCATAAGAACCTTAAACATTGTATTGGGTTACTAAAGTGTTTTAATAAATCTATTTTTTTGTTGCTGTTGTTGTTGTTGAAATCACTTGTTTGAAGCAAACTTGAATACGGATTTTTTGCTTGGAATTGTATTGGTACTACGGATTCTAAAAAAAGCTATATCGGAGACAAAAAATGGTTCTAGTCTTACTTCAGAGATATTGGGGCATTTTTTTATTATGAGTATGTTCATATTTTATCAGTCGCAGTCATCATTTGCTAGAAAGAAGGAAGACGATTTAATTTTTAGTATAAATATATTTCACATTTTATTACTTTTAACTTAAGTGTCATTAAATTGTTCCATACAACACGCAATATGAATTTGTTTGCAACGTTTATATTATAATTATGTTGGATAACGCCCCCCAGTGGCACAGCGTTATGTCTGCGGACTTACAACGCCAGAATCCTGGTTTCGATACCCGTGGTGGGCAGAGCACAAATAGCCCATTGTGAAGCATTGTGCTTAATTACAAACAAATAAACAAATGTTGGATAACTTGATATTTAATTTTTAATTAATTTGTTAGACAATCTTTTTCGTATTTGTCTGTATTTTTATTATTTATTTTTTTCGTATATAACTAACTTGTGCAGTTGGTCTGGCACAATAAATCTGAACTGAATTGAACAACGTTATGAGGATGCAAAATTTATCCTGTTTGGGCGCACTGCAAGGTGAAGAAAAATAATATTTTGTAAAATTGTATTTGTAATACGTTAAACATAATTTACTTTAGTAGTGGTACCCTGATGGATCAGCGATAAGTTTCAGGATTTGCAATGCTGAAGTTCGGGGTTCGATTCCATGGAGTGGACAGAACGCAGAAAGTCCATCCCGTAGCATTGCGCTAATAAAATCCAAACAACTTAATGAGTGAGCCTTGACACGTGGAGCGTTCATCAGCTCCACCTCGATTCTGTACTTTTATGGTCATGCTTAACGGCACTTGATTTTTATTACTTGTAACTGGAATGCGCATGGTTTTGCAAGTAGCTCGTTGTTTGGTGATAAAATCTTAAAAGGTTGATAGCTATTCGACATTTGAAAATAAAACAAATCACTTTGCTTGGGCATCAGTATTTAATTTTTTAAATATATTTTTATCGTTTAGATATTCTGCTCACAAATACCCTTGCATTGTTGATCTAATAATTTCATATTTTTTGACCACGTGATATTTCTATCAATCTCAATTAAATTAACTTCTTAAAATTAGAGTTTATTATTCCCAGTATTTTTCTTATTATAAACTTGTTTGGACAAATGTACAGGAAGTTACAGATAAAACTATTTCATAAATGGTATATTTATCAACATCTTCCATTTTTATGTAACCTTTGTTGTTTTTATCAGTTACTCAAACTAGACTGATTGAACAAGTCGTTCAAAAGAAAACCTTGTTTGGTTTCCAATACATTTTAATAAGTGTAAATGTTTCTCGATCGCCCTCCAGTTTCGACACCCGTTGTGGGCAGAGCACAGATAGCCCATTGTGTAGCTTTGTGCATAACAAAAAACACATTTCTCGATCTGTGACGACTAACAGCGCCCTCTATTGCAACATTTGGCTAAGATTATTCAAAATAATTATATTAGGCTGATTAGAAAAAGATTTTTTAAGGTCTGGTGGTTAAGGCGCTCGACTCTCAATCTGAGACTCGCGGGTTCTAATCCCCTTCACCCAAAACTTTCAGCCGTGAGAGCGTTATGATGTGATTGTCAATCCCACTATTCGTTGGTAAAATAATACACCCAAGAGTTGGCGGTGATGATTAGCTGCCTTCCCTTTAGTCTTTCACTGCTAAATTAGGGACGGCTAGCGCAGATAGCTCTCGTGTAGCTTTGCGCGAAATTCAAACCAAACTTTATAAACTAGAGATTTATGTTATAGGGAGTAAACACTTTAATAACTTTTAGTTTTGTAGAAATTCGTTATATATATAATTCGTATGCGGAAGTACAAAAACTGGGAGGCAAGTATAAATCCAAACGCAATTTTAATTGCATATTTGAGGTTAAGCACAAAAATACGCAATGGGCTATCCGTGCTCTGACCACTACGGGTATCGAAACCCGGTTTCTAGTGTTGTAAGTCCGTAGACATATCGCTGTGCCACTGGGTTTTTGAAACTTACAAGTATTTTGGCAAAGTCATTCAAAGTGCTTCTGATCAAAGCTTAATTTCTGCTGGATTTGAGAACCGTAACTTGTTTTGAATTTTTTTATCCCTAAGAGAAAACACTATAATTGATTTTAAGATTTCCTCAGCTGTATTGTGAATTGATGTTTGACTGGTGTAGTCAACTATATTCCTTTCTTACACCTAATTACGGGCTTACAACGCTAAAATACGCAGTTCGATTTTCCGCGTTGATCATATAGCAAATAGCCCAATGTGGCTTTGCTCTAAAGACAAACAAACAAACAAACCCCTCAACTTCCCACCTCCATGCCAAATAATAGTCTCAATATCATTAAATTGTTACATTTCAAAGCTTAAATTCCCCTTTTTCTCCCCCCCCCCCGTCAACAAGGATCCGATACCCTTTGTGTTCTTCTTCCAAAAATTATACACTGTTTGTTGTCAATAAAACTTGACACGTATGATATACGTGTATCTCTGTTATAATACTCGAGGAAGTTTTTGTGTCTGTAAAAATGCTTTAAGATTTCAGCCCTCACCTTATGTTTATTGTTTCCGTCCCCCAGCCGAAACTTGGAAGAGGCGGAAGTTACATCAAGGAAGGAGGTGACATGACACATAGCACGTGCATTATCTTCTCTCTTATTGAGGAAGTTGGCGCCTTAGCAACGGCTTTGAAGATTTTTAAGGTACGTTAGTTAGCACAGTGCTGCTGGAAAAACAATTTGAGATTCTATATGATTTCGATGATTGAGAATATTGTATATTTTATTCGAGCAATCAGTCTTCTCACACATTTACGTTTCTGTTTAAGTTAAATTGTTTGCTAATTCATTTCTTGAATGACTTAAGTGAAGCAACAGACATCTTCCCAAAGAATTACAAAAAGGTTTTAACAGTTACTTATAAATTGGGGAAAAAGAAGTTAAAACGTTTTTAATTTTTTTTTTTCTATTCGAAAGGACAATAATGTGAATCTTAATCACATTGAATCACGTTCGTCCAAACGCTCGCCCAACCACTATGAGTTTATTGTCGAATGTGATACAACCTCAAAGGGCCTTGGAAAAGCGTTGGATATCTTACATAAAACGACAACCTACATGCAGGTCATATCACGAGACCATATGGACAATGCTGGTAAGACTACTATCTTAACCCTTATTTTACTCCAAACCGACTGAAAGCGAGGCGGTATTGCAGAAAAAAAAAGCATAAAACTTCAAATAAATGTTAGTGAAAAAAAAATAGAATAATAAAATGAAGTTGATAATTAAGTTGATGTTAATCTCAAGTTGATATGCTAACTATTTTTTGGGAATATTTTGATAGGTTAAAGAACTAATTCTTAGTTAAGTTGAGAATGAGCATATCTTTTAGTTAAGGCAAAATTTAACTGTTTAAATATATTTATTTTTTTCACTAGTAAATTGTGTGTGTGTGGAAAGAAATTATAAACATTTTTATCAGAGTGATAAATTGTAATTGTAAAGTTCTCACTGAGAAAGAAAGGAATTTTACAAAATAATTATCCTCGGAAGATGCTAAACTGTAGAGCTATTCGTAAAATGTTTAATCTTACGGTTAAAAAAAATTAATATTCAGCAACTCATTGTAAATTGTTCTTTTAATTGTTTCACTCAACAGATACAGTGCCCTGGTTTCCTGGAAAAATCAAGGAACTTGATCGTTTTGCTAATCAAATTCTTTCTTATGGATCAGAATTGGACGCTGATCACCCAGTAAGCTTTTACTACTAGCTAAACGCACACATACATATATTCTTTAACATCAAACACTGACATTTCATGTATAATAATAATAAGCTCTATTGATTTATCTTATTTTGAGTACACAAAATAACGGCAAATAAGTCCGCTGAAGGTTATAGCAGTTGGTGAAAAAGTCTTAGTTTAATTATTCTTTAGAGGGTTTTCGCGGTTAAATAAAGTCAAATGAGGACGAAAGATTCGTCACTTGGTGGTAAATACGTCTTGTTTCATATTTTTAATAAGTATTGATTCATTGTAAATAAGTCAAACAGTCTGAAATAATTATACTAATCTATGGTTGTTTAGCATATGACATATTTAAAAAAAATATATTGGTTATAAAAAAAAAACAGGACCGGATTAATCTCTCGTGGTGTCCCAAGCTAAGATAGAGCAAGGACTCCTATACACATATATAGGTCTATATGTATTATAAAATTAAAATTTTTATATTCCTTGTGAAAGACGCAACTAACTCAAGCCATTTGTTATTCTCGAGTAATGATTACAATAAAGTGTTTTTGCGTTGTTTAAATATAGACAGTGTGTCAGTAAAATGTTTTAAAACTTATAGTTCTCAATTCAGGTTTCTAAACACACGTTATTCTACACTTCTGATGTTAATTAGCTTTTATTCACACGTGTGTATATGTTTATAGGTAGGATTTAACATTTTGTGGGAATGTATTATAATTCTAGGGATTTACGGATCCTGAATACAGAAAGAGAAGGAAATACTTCGCTGACATCGCCTATCATTATCGACAGTAAGTACATAAAAGCAAGAATAATTCAGTAATTTTTATTTCAGAAATTCTTACTTGCAAGCTACTGTATTACTTCATTCAAATATATATTGATTTTGAAAATCAGATACATTTTATCAAACAATTAAGTTTTCTTTCTTGAAATAGACCTACGAGTCCACATTCTAAATCAGTGTCTGTTTTTTATGTCTATGCATTTCAAACTTAGACTTCTGCATTCATTTTTGCATATTAGATCTTTTGAACTTACTTTGAAATTTCAGTATTATTATCTAAGATTACACGGCAAAATATGCGGTTAATTTTTCTCACAATTAGTATTAATAAATGAACATATATGTATATATATATATTATGTGACTTTCTCTTCTGTACAGCGGTCAACCTATCCCTCGGGTTCAGTATTCTGAGGAAGAGATTAAAACATGGTGAGTTGTTTGACCAGTAGATGGTCAAGAGCAGAACATGTAAACTTGATTTTATACCGTTCACTACCGGTGGGGTCCAAATATTGAATGATTTTGTTTTTTTTTCGTATAAACTACTGAGAGAAAAAACAAGGATGAAAATTATTAATTGTCTACGTAGGGTATACAGGAGACCCCAGAAATAATCAGTGGGGACAACTGCAATATTAATGGTATTTGCGTGTAGGAGCTCTGTAACCAATAAAATTATTAATCCGCAATCAGTTTGGAACATATATAACTTAGGAAAATGAGTTTAAAAAGACAATGGAGTTCCATGGCTAATTCTAGGGTTAAAGAAGTATGTATTACCTGACATAACGAAACTGTGGAATTTCTTTTATCCTTATATTACATACTAACGTTACTGTCATTTCACATGCAAGAAGTCTTCTATTACACACACTGTTTCCTTAAGTTAAACATAATCCGTTTATCCAACAGTCAAGTAATTTTTTTGCTTACAAAATAACTCATATATATATAAAGATATCAGAAATAAACTCATTTAAACGCCCCTTTTAATAAGAAATATATTATTGTATATCATTGAAAACGCCCGAACTCCAAGATGTAATTAATTAAGGCCCTTTTTAGTATTCAATGTTTGTTATTTTATTTTCTTATCAAGATTACAGTGATTCAACATTCCTGCATTTGTAAACTCAAGCTCTACTATTGTGCTTTGTTAACTGTTAAAATTTCTATTCATAGCTAGATTATTTCAAAGCTATCAACAGTGCTACAGGTTTAACTCTTTTTTTTTTTTTAGAATTATCGTCAGCGTTATTGTTTACCAAGTCTTTGTTTTAAAAAAAATTAACCAATATTTAATCAAAAATAGATATCTTTATTCAAATATATTTTTAAATATTTTGTTAAAATTTCTATTCATAGCTAGCTTATTTCAGAATTTCAAAATTCTCAACAGTGCTACAGGTTTTAACTCTTTTTTTTTTCAGCGTTATTGTTTACCAAGTCTTTGGTTTAAAAAACTTAGCCAGTATTTTATCAAAAATAGATATCTTTATTCAAATATATTTTTTCAATATTTTAGTTAGATTTTTCAAACTTTTCTTCAGGGTTATCATGTTTTTAATAACGTCAAATTTACACACACACACACACATATATATATATATATATTACAATGAGTATTATTTTAAGAAAGCTAAGACCATAATTCTTTTTATTATTACTAGGGGCACTGTATTTCGTCATTTGACTAAACTTTACCCAAGTCATGCCTGCCGAGAACACAACCATATATTTCCTTTGATGGTAGAGAACTGCGGTTACCATGAAGATAACATTCCACAACTGGAAGATGTATCCAATTTTTTAAAAGGTAAAATTACGTTATGCGACTGAGCCTAAATGTCGATATAGAAAAATAAATAATCAACGTGAAAAATAAATAAATAATAATGTGTTATTAATCCTTACCCTTAATTCTGATTTGCAAATGACTGAAATCAAATTATTGATTGTAATTATAACTTATTTAATCTAGTTCACATCATAACAGTTTTTTTTTCATAAATTCACGATTTAAATAGCACCTCCAACACTAAAATGTTTGTCATATTCCAGCTGACGTGATGAGCCTTGGTAATTGGTGAAAGGCCGTATTGACCATTTGCTAAGACTCGTGTAGTATTGTTGACATGTTACTATAAATATATTTAGAAAGTTTTTTATATTTCTAAAGTTTATAGAATTGCCAAATTATTCTGTTAATTATTTATTTTTATTATTTTATTTTTTGTACATATATAAAGAGGTATGACTTTGATTTAATTTCTATAAAATCAATCCATTATCGTCTGCCACCTTTTTCACCAAGAACAAAGGAAAACAATCCGTTAATTGTTTTTATATCCGTGTATAACTAAAATATTATTTTTTAAATGGACTCCTAAACTAATCTTCAAATATACGCATGAATTATAATTAATTACTTCTCTTGTGTGATGAAAGTCACCAATGTACTCATAAGATAAAAGTTCATAGACCGAACATGTCCTAATATTTAATGTACCGGACAGTGGATCCGACGGTCAATGGTTTGACTCCCGTTACTGCAGAAAATAAAGAAGAAAAATATTGCTTCACACTTGGGTTCCGTGGTTGAGTTATAAGGGTGATGGTCAAATCCCACTATTCGGTAAGAGCAGTTCAAGAGATGATGGTGGTGTTATTGACTAGTCGCGTTCCTTCTAATCTACCAGTTCAAAATTAGAGCCGGCTATAACTGTGGCTTTACGTGAATATCCGAAACAAATAAACAAACGATCATTGGTATACAACTTTTATCATTATTTCATTATTCATAGGTTATACGAGAAAGATTGCCGTTGTAGGAATATTACATAAGATATTATCGTACGAACAATGAGGGTTAGTTACAATCTCCCCGGGGGCTAAGCAGCAAGTCTGGGGGCTCGTAATATTAAAAATCGGTTTCGATACCAGCGGTGGGCAGAGAACAGAAAGTCCATTGTGTAGATTTGGGCTTAACAACAAACATATTAGTTAAACACACAAGTTGTCGCAACCACGTGGATATTTATCTTGTTTTAAGAAGAAAAAAAAACAATAACTTGTTATTTGTTTTAAATTCAAATATCCTGAATATACAAAACATATCTAATAATAATAACTTTATCGTTTAAATTGGTTCAGCATGTTTTAAACTTTATTTTTTTGTCTTTCGATTTATATTCTTGTTTGTTAGTTTTGTTTATAGGATATTTTTCATTTCGTTATAGCCCCCAGTGGCACAGCGGTATGTTAGCGGACTTACAACGCTAGAAACCGGTAGCCCACTGTGTAGCTTTGTGCTTAACTACAAACAAACAAACCCTTCCTTATTGTAGTCCTTCGCTGAGACATCGGTATGTTTACGGACTTACGATGCTAGAATCCGGGGTTCGATTCTCCGAGGAGGGCAGAGCAAATAACCCAAGGTGATTTGCTCTAAGACAGAAGAACAATCCTTATTGTAATCCTCTCATCCGAACCACTAAGATATTCTAACATGTGACTACTTGTTTTCATAAGTTAATATATCCTACATTAATACACGCTGTGTGTTTGGGAATGTGTTTGTTTGTCCACAAACTTCTCCCACAGTCTTATAGCTAGCTGGAACAAACATGGCAGGCGGAAACGGGATGACTCGGGAAGTGTGATGGAGGTCTAGTATTATGCTTCATAGTCGCTAGAACTAATTTTGGCGTCGCATTTTGTATTCTTGGATACCCTCAGGATTCCAGGGGCATCATGTATGAAACTGTGCTCATACACCCCTCCCACCACACTCATAAGCCAGCGAGTCCCAATGTAGCACACGTCCTCAGATACTACGGGTGATGTCCTAAAAGGATTTGTTTTCGGGTATGAATTCCTTGAAATAGCTAATAGTAGTAAATTGGGATGCTGGAGGAACTTAACTGGTACAGTAGGCCCTCCGTGAATCACGCGTGGGGCCTTTGAATCCCGCAACGGAGTGCTAGTTCTAATAAGGGCGACTCAGATACATTATATAATTGCACATGAGTTTTAGTTTTATTATTACCTATCCACCCCTTCTCCCCCTTGCACGAGTAAAATATCTGACTATTTCCAAAATAATAATGATAAAAATCAAAAGAATTCAGTCAGTTGTAAAGTTCAAAAAAATTAAGTGCCCTGTATTAGATCTTTGTAAAATGTAATGGTTTCTGTTGATATTTAGTCTTCCTTACTTCACTTTTGTTTTGCCGATAAATAAAAATAATGTTAATAGCCATATATAACAACGTAGTGGGTCTCTCATAAAGTTATCCCAAATATTTCCAATTACACTCGACTCGCAACCTGCTGTTCGAGTGTTCGAAACCCGTCACCGAATATGCTCGCCCTTTCAAAGATGATAGTGTTAACTAGCTGCATTCCCTGTAGTCTATATTTTCAAAATTTGATACAGCTAGCGCAGATTACTCTCGAGTAGCTTTGCACGAAAATAATTAAACCGACTAACCAACACTATGGTTGTGACGTTACTATTATGTCAGACTTTAATGAGCTATATTTGATGATACTGGTTGCAAGGATAGTTAATGTCAGTTTGTCTTTACCAATTTATCTCTGGCACTTTTCGTGATAAAATAGAGCTTAACATTTCTTAAATTGAATAACAAACCGTTCCAAGAAACTGTTAAACTTTACATTTAGCTCACGAAAATGAAAAACCAAATAAAAAAACTTTAGAATAACTCTTTACAGATTATTAAAATAAAAAAGAAAAACACAACGAATAATGTATCTTTCCTCTTTTGGCATTGTTTCCAAGTGGCTCAGCGCTAAGCTTCAGGATCGTTCCTTGCTGTGGACACAGTGCAGATAGTCCATTGTATAGCTTTATTCTGAAACTAACTAAATTTGCCACCAATTTCAATAACCCAGTTTTATTTTTCAGGCTGTTTTTTATTATTATTATTCATTTAGTGTTTTTATTTACTTATATGTGTATTTGCATAGCGATATATTTTGTGCGTGTTAAAGATATATAGATGTATGTGAGTGTGTGTGTTAAAGATATATAGCTGTATGTGAGTGTGTATGTTAAAGATATATAGATGTATATGAGTGTGAGTGTGTTAAAGATATATAGATGTATGTGAGTGTGTGTGTTGAACATATATAGATGTATGTGAGTGTGTGTTAAATATATATATAGATGTATGTGAGTGTGTTAAAGATATATAGATGTATGTGAGTGTGTATGTTAAAGATATATAGATGTATGTGAGTGTGTATGTTAAAGATATATAGATGTATGTGAGTGTGTTAAAATATATAGATGTATGTGAGTGTGAGTGTGTTAAAGATATATAGATGTATGTGAGTGTGAGTGTGTTAAAGATATATAGATGTATGTGAGTGTGTGTATGTTAAAGATATATAGATGTATGTGAGTGTGTTAAAGATATATAGATGTATGCGAGTGTGTTAAAGATACATAGATGTATGTGAGTGTGTGTGTTAAAGATATATAGATGTATGTGAGTGTGTATGTTAAAGATATATTAATGTATGTGAGTGTGTGTATGTTAAATATATATAGATGTATGTGAGTGTGTGTATGTAGAATGATTTCCTGCTCAAGGACTCAACATCAAAACCCTGATATTCTGTTTGTTCAGTAAACAGAAATACTCTACACTATACAGTTATGCTCTCTGTGCTTTACAGACTGCACCGGATTCACACTACGACCTGTGGCTGGTCTTCTGAGTTCTCGGGACTTCCTGGCGGGCTTAGCCTTCCGAGTGTTTCACTCAACTCAGTACATAAGACACTCTTCCAAGCCTCTGTACACACCTGAACCGTTAGTATTGACATATTCTCTCTCTCTCTCTCTCTTTATTTATTTATTTATTTTTGCTCACAATATGTTGAATATTCCACGATAAAGATTAGAACATAAATAACGTTTTTCTGTTATTTAATCTTTTTGGTTGCTCCCCATGTTTATTATATCAAAATTCATTAATAGAATTTATGGAAATTATTGTGAGTAACATGACATTACTAACTTAAAAATGGCTGAAAAAAAAACGTTGAACAGTCAAAAAACCACCTTCTTTTTTTTCTCTGCAAATAAAAATAGCGAAATAGATTATAACATACACTAACCGATTGGAGTGTTAAATCTTTTCAACACTGTAGATAATGTCACGCTTTGAGATCAGCATTTGATCTATATAAATAATCCCCTCCCATTTCATGGTTGACATATATATATTCATACACTATCACATTCTTTTATTTTGAAAGAGAGAGATTTCAGGCTCTTTTGGTTTCTACCTAAAGCTAACACTTCGATTTTCTTCACCTCTTGGTAACCCTTCGAACAGTATTAGCTATGATCATCCCAGTGAGCTACATTAATGACACAGATTGTTTCTCATTTGTAAAATAATAATAATAAGCACATTTTTTATAAATGATCGACTTATGTTCTAGATCACTTTTATATTCGAATATGAATTGAAGATAACAAAAATTCGATTTATTTGGCCATACAAGTCCGCTTGCATGTTTGATTCGTTTATTCACGATTTTCTCAATTTTTTTCTACACTTGCTTTCACTTGAGTTATTCAACGGACAGACAAAATACTTGTGAGAAGTGGGTAACATTTCTGACGATTCTCTTCTCTGATCTAACACATTGAAATCTTCCAGTCTTTTTAACATCTTTTTTGTCTTTGTTTGAGTATCTATTTTATGTATTGTACCAAAAATTGAATTATATTTTATATTTCATTCAAAACAGTGAAGAATGATAAACGACTTTGCAAACACGAATTGAAACTGACGTTCCTGTTTTCTTGGTAGTGACGTTTGCCATGAACTTCTGGGACATGCACCGCTGTTTGCCAATCCGAGTTTTGCTAGATTTTCCCAGGAAATTGGTTTGGCTTCTCTTGGAGCTCCAGACGACTATATAGAGAAACTAGCCACGGTAAGTTCTGTATTTTATAATTATATACACTATATAGAGAAACTAGCCACGGTAAATTCTGTATTTTATAATTATATACTGTTTTTAGTGTACTCTCGACTATATAGATAAATTAGCCACGGTAAATTCCGTATTTTGTAATTATATACTGTTTTTAGTGTACTCTTTCACAGAAGTTTAATTTTATGAGCGTGGTCATTTACTGTACGGTATAATTAATAAATAGTAGTCATGTAAGAGGCACTCAGAGTTTGCGCAGAGGGGCTCAGGATTATGCCAACGATTTCTTCCTGTTGTGTGTGTGTGTGTAATACTGGCTTTTAGTCTCCCTCCTTCCCCACAATAAAATCACATAGACTGAGATCTAGCAAGTTTGGTGTTTATAAAGATGAGTACCTCTTTCGTGATCACTTTATCTCACTATATATATGTATCTATGTATGTGACCGAAATAATATATACAATGTGGCGTCATCTATTGAATGGTACCACAAACAAAAATCCATAAAAAAATTCACATTTGGGTATTGAAAATTCAGTCAATTAGAAATATAACTACGTATGTGCAACAACCATATATTTAATTATAGTATTTTGGCACTTGTGTATAAAGTTAAAATCATGAGGATGACGTTGTAACGTCGAAACATGTAGAGTCGTCAACTTTCTGAAGGCCATAGATAGGCCTAAATAAAATGTTTTTAATTGTGTCCCAGTTTAACGTTGAATATTATTTATGATTTTAACCATTTCTTTATCAGAGAACACAATTTTAAATGAAAGTATTGTCCTCACAACAAGAACACGACTTTCACTAGGACTGTACGTAAGGGTTTGATTATATCTTTATTGGTGTAATTTGTAAATATAGTACTAAAAATGGGATTCTTTAAAAAACTGTTATTTTTTCCAGTAAGGGTACCACTTTTGATATATAAAAATATTACAGTTTACATCAGAACAATCCGAACACTTTTCCCGTGCAATACATACACAAAAGATATCATTTTTTTAGAAAATATTCACTTTTTTCTAAATTTGTTTTGAATGAATACTACTAATAATTACTATCACAAAGAGCCTCCGTAGGGCATCGTTTCTTCTAGTATTTACAATATTAATTCACTGCTTTTAATAACAAATATGTTTCATGAGTCTAAATATACAGAACAGTTTGGTAATATGTTGCTTCCTATCAACAGTATTCCATTACCGTAGTTGTGTGGCCCTCGGTGGCACAGCGCATGTCTGTGGACTTACAACGCTGGAATCCAGGTTTCGATGCCCGTGGTGGGCAGAGCACAGATAGCCCATTGTGTAGCTTCGTGCTTAATTACAAACAAACAAAGTAGTTGTGTGTGTTGCGATGTGACAATTTCTAGAACGTTTTGGCAATGCCTTACATCACACCAACGACACTACAAAGTATTATACTAGAAGCCCTCATGATCTCTGTAATTATCTTAAATTAAGCTCTGTATATATACTTTTTTTTACTACTTAAATCATGACTTTTGGTTTATAGTGTTACTGGTTTACAGTTGAGTTCGGACTGTGTAAACAAGAAGGAGAGATAAAAGCCTATGGCGCTGGACTACTTTCTTCAAATCATGACTTTTTTTTGTTTGTTTATAGTGTTACTGGTTTACAGTTGAGTTCGGACTGTGTAAGCAAGAAGGAGAGATAAAAGCCTATGGCGCTGGACTACTTTCTTCAAATCATGACTTTTTTTTGTTTGTTTATAGTGTTACTGGTTTACAGTT
>NW_013666345.1:404782-417215 GCF_000517525.1 Limulus polyphemus | reverse complement strand
GTTACTGGTTTACAGTTGAGTTCGGACTGTGTAAGCAAGAAGGAGAGATAAAAGCCTATGGCGCTGGACTACTTTCTTCAAATCATGACTTTTTTTTGTTTGTTTATAGTGTTACTGGTTTACAGTTGAGTTCGGACTGTGTAAGCAAGAAGGAGAGATAAAAGCCTATGGCGCTGGACTACTTTCTTCGTTTGGCGAACTCGAGGTTTGTTTATCATAACTGGTAAAGATTTCAACTTTCATATTATTTTTGAGCGCTCTAAAGTCTTTTCATCTTCATTTTGTTAGTTCTCGTTTACTGAATAACACATTAATTATATTAACCATAACTTTAGATAACCAAACGCACGATGAATACTGTAATTCAGGACGCTATCATAATTCGAACTAGAACTGTAAGGATTTGAACACACTGGAGTTTATCTCTCTGTAGGAGGGGAAGATTGATCAATGTAATTCAATTTGTAAATCCAATATCATATCAGTCGTTCACTTTGGCTTTCATAAATAATTTATGTGATAGATCTTTTCTGAATAGTTAGAACTAGGAAACGAAACACCTTACCAATATAATGACATCTAATATTGTATTACCGTTTCCAGTATTGCTTAAGTGATAAACCAGAGATTAGGCCTTTCGATCCTTATAGAACTGGGGAGCAGAAGTATCCCATAACGGAGTACCAGCCCGTCTATTTTCTGGCTGATAGTTTTGAGGACGCTCAGAGGAAAATGAGGTGAGCTTTTTACTAAGTGTTAACTCGAAATAATTAATACGTATATCAATATTTTTTTTTTCAAAAATGAAGTATACTTTATCTTGTTTAGAAAACCAGTCAGTGTTTCATTTGTTAGAGTGAAATTCTGAAGCAAAATAGTTCATTCATTCTTATCCCTTATTACTATAGTTTAATTGTTGCCAGCTAGTAAACATTGTTGACAGGAAACTCTTCACTTGTATTTTTTAACGTCCTATTATTGACATTTCAAGAATAAAGCAGTAATTAAATAATTACTGAAGAAATTTTCAGACAGTTAAAATTTGTATAAATAAACCAAATTTAAAAAAAGAACAAGGAATTTTGCGAAAATTTGAGGAAAAGTATATACTTCATAGATTTGTTACGCCTCGAATTTGTTTATTTAGATTAACTTTCCAAAAATAAAATTCCGACAGAACAAAAATTTAACACGTCCCTCAGGAGCCAAGGGGTATCTTTACACTACGATTTGTTGAATTATTTAAAGTAAGTTCAATCCGGAAACTCTCAAGGAGGGTGATTTTGGACGTATCTTTTCGAGACAAGTTTTTTGTTTGTTAATTGATGAAATTTTAAGTGAAATACAGCATCCTCAAGTCTCCATACTAGCTAGTACTAAGGTCTACCCGCTGGGAGTAAACTCAGTATATATCAATAAAGCCACATTCTCAGCAGCATTGATTAAGCAATTGCCAACCTTTTAAGCTTCTGCTATCACCTTTTTATATTTAGCTTTCAATTTAAATACGAACGATTTCACCTACGATTTGGTAGGGAAGATCGAAGCATCACGATAGTCAGCAGTAGGATGAGCAGACAGGAACACTTTGAAAGCAGCTACACGCACAATATTGCACTTGGCTTATTGCACAATATCTATCTATCAAAGTGGTTCTAAACGGTTCCTGGATACCTTTGCGTGTCATTTGGAGACTTTCATGCTTCTTGTGCTTGGCCGTTAAGGTCGGGATGCGCTGACGGATTTCAGTCATCTTACCACTTTAAATCACTTTTCGCAGCCCCAACGCTAAGAGAGTGCGGGAAATGCCTTCTTTTTAGCCAGTAAAAATGCCCAAAAAATTTCAGTTTAAATTAAGAAAACCGCATTGAGTAGTTGTTTTGTTTTTCAACAGAAATGTTCCCCACTGGCTCGTGAGGGGTCTGTTAAGAAAAATTAAATAAATATGCGGTGATCAATATTATTTAATGAATTACTGTCAACATTCTTCTTTGTCTGTATCAGCGCTGTGGTCATTTTTAGCTCGATTGATGTTCAGAAACTGTGATTAACTTTACTCATAAAAACATAGTTCATGTTAATTAAATACTGCAACGCAACTCTGATGCAGTTTCTGCCTTTGTTGTTTTCAGAAAGTTTGCCTTGTCTATTCCACGCCCGTTTACAGTTCGCTACAACGCCTATACCCAGAGTGTGGAAATCTTGGATACAAAACCACAGGTCCAAGGACTGGTCAGAGACATCCAATGTAAGTTGTAATTATATGCACTTAAATGATGTAGTGACGACTCTTGCGTTCAAGAACAACGAAATACTTGTACAGACACAAGGAACTTCAACTAATTTAGATAGCAGCAATGACTGTATTTTTTAACCAAATGCACTCATTAAAATATATCAAAATATATAAACATCTTTAATTTACTTTCCAAAGTATTGTTTGTTTGTTTGTTTTTGAATTTCGCGCAAAGCTACACGAGGGCTATCTGCGCTAGCCGTCCCTAATTTAGCAGTGTAAGACTAGAGGGAAGGCAGCTAGTCATCACCACCCACCGCCAACTCTTGGGCTACTCTTTTACCAACGAACAGTGGGGTTGACCGTCACATTATAACGCCCCCACGGCTGAAAGGGCGAGCATGTTTGGTGGTATGCGGATTCGAACCCGCGACCCTCAGATTGTGAGTCGAACGCCTTATCCACCTGGCCATGCCGGGCCACCAAAGTATTGATTTATGATTGGTTACCATAACACTTTTGAAGTAATAATTCATTACCCTCAGTTTTATTACCTGCAAGATATATGTATATACGTTATCATAGTTATATACGTTAAATTTAAGCTGCGGGCAAGACTATCTATGTAAGATTGCTGTAACGATCAAGTGTACACAGTAATGTTTTTATTATATTTGTATATACGTTATACGTATCACAGTTATATACGTTAAATTTAAGCTGCGGGCAGGACTATGTATGTAAGATTGCTGTAACGATAAAGTGTACACAGTAATGTTTTTATTATATATGTATATACGTTATCATAGTTATATACGTTAAATTTAAGCTGCGGTCGAGACTATGTATGTAAGATTGCTGTAACGATCAAGTGTACACAGTAATGTTTTTATTATATATGTATATACGTTATCATAGTTATATACGTTAAATTTAAGCTGCGGTCGAGACTATGTATGTAAGATTGCTGTAACGATCAAGTGTACACAGTAATATTTTTATTACAATGTTTATTATAAATCATAGCTTTACTAACTATGAATGCTACATCGTTTGATTGGTTGTCTAGGAACTTATAAGAACTTATGAACGAAAGCAAAGAAGAATATATAATAATATGTCAAACATATCATATCCAACGCCGACGAGGCCTTTTGCCCAATACCACCGCTCATCAGACGGACCGGGATACGACAGACATATTAGTGGTCTAGGTACTATTTACAACATCAGTTGCACTAACAACACCTGTAATGGTGTGAACTACATTAAGTAAATCCGTGTAAAATATCCCTAGAAATATGGATCAGGGTAACAAAGCTACTGATATCAATAAATTATTTGTTTATTTTAATAGAATTGTAAAATTCTCACCGTCAACTGTTTTTCTGGGAGATTTGTCATGTTAATTTTGTTTATTTGTTTTTACAGTTGAAATGCAACTGCTGAGCGATGCCATGATGAAGATCAAGTAAAAAAACTTAACTCGTGAAGATGAGGAAATTCGACATCATGGAAAACAAGCTACGAGATCTAGAAATATTCAGACATTCTTATACAAGACCATTTTTTACACGAACAATTCAAAAGACTTTATAAGTGTAAGTTAACAGTGCTACCAATCTCTCTCATTTTGTTTGAACTGTTTTCACGAATGGCCTCGACTGAATCATCTTCATGCGTAATTTGTGGCTTAATTCAATACGTTAATGGGCTCCAACTATCAGATTAGTTATGTATACATGTTCGCCTAAAGCGGCAGTTACTTTCAGTTGCTCGTATTTTTCGTCTGAGAGTGTTAGTAAAAACACTTTTCCATTGTAAGTTCATATACCTTAGTAATATTTTTGTCATATGCTCTTTTACAATATTATGATAAACGTTTAGTATATAAGATATGACTTTGTACATAACAAACCATGGAGTTTAAACGCCGCTTTTGACAACTCCATAGGCTACTAAAGTTGCTGAAAAAGTTTAGTTTCTATTGAAGGACGTTGCATTATGTCATTATCCTTGATATAAGAGATCAGAAAAAAAAAACGTAATAATTCTACACGAATGTACAAAAGCTACCAATTATGTTGAAAGTACCATTCTTGTGTATTTTTATGAGATAAATCTCTGGTTGTGGTTATCCCATCACTTCTGTATTCCATAAATTTAGATACGTTGAGTTGAAAATATCGCTTATGTAGAAAGTACAAATAAGTGATTTAGAATATTTTCGATTTGTTATTGTGTGCTTCTCTTGGATTAGCGTAATAATCTGGCGATTTGCCTGACATCTGCCGAGAATTTTATAGATAGCAAGAAATTTAACATTTTCACGTATTTTTATAATTACGTTTAAGTTGTGATGGATGCTCACTGTGAATAACAGTGATTTTAATAGATTCGGTCCTACAATTGCTTCCAATGTTTTCTTTATTACGATAGTGTAACTGGGATGGGGGGGGGATTTTCAGAAAAATACCGATATATTAAATTGATGAAATGCGATCATCCGTATAGTTGAATACTACGACAGGTTTGTTAATCAGAATAAATAATGTAGGTTATTATGATAGAGAATATACAGTACTTTTGTTATACTGAAGCATAATTTTAGTTTTGTAACCGTTTAAAGTTTATTTTCAGATATTTCGAACTTGTAATTTTAAATATTGGTTCTTTCGTGTCAAAAACGTTATATATATTTGGGCATAATTTCATTTAAAAAAATTTATTTAGGAAAACTAAGAGGCAAATTCTTGTTTCTTTACAATATCTGAAAAAAATGTATTTAACTAAGTATTTGTAAATAAAATTTTTATTGTATAGTTTTTATGAACGGCTTTATACAACAGCCAACCAATAAAGATATTTGCCTAGAAATTTGATAAGATGTAACTTCAGAGTTGAAATAGTTGCTTATGTTTGAAACTAGTATATCTCTTTGTTGCACTAGGCAAGTAATGGCGTTTTCAACCGAAAACTTCGTAAGCCCAATCCTTATTGGTTGAAGCTTAGGAAAGATATACATTCAAATATACATAACAAAGAACATAAAATTTAAAATCATAATTTCGTTTATAGACATATTCTGATGTATTACAACTACAGGTACACCATGCAATATTTATATTAATACATATTCACTTAATATTTTTATATGAGTAATGAGTTTTCAGTTTGAAGTACAATAAATTTTGACATACAATAGATTGAATGAAAAACATTGAACTTTCAGTCAACGACACTAAAAAATGGTTGTAGGCTGTCAGAGGAGATAAATCACTTTTCTATAACATCTTAGGCCGGTCATGGTCTACTGGTTAGCATTCTCGAACAGTGAATCAAAGTGTCTATGGTTCGAGGCTTGGTGCCGTAAAACAAAATCTCAACTCTGAGACTGTGGGTGGGCTATAACAGTGACGGTGGAGTTCCACTATTCGGTCAGGCAAGAACTAGAGATAAGTGATTTTGATTTGTTGCCATCCTTTAAGTCCACCAGTTCACATTTATGGACTGCTATGCAACATTTGCACGAAATTTCTTTAAAAAAAAAAACTGTAACATCTATGGAATTGTGCACGCTGCCGTTTATGGCGCTTAACTTCATAACCTTAAATACTTCAATAAATCACTGCAATTAAAGAGTGCAATGTGTGTTGCCATATACTCACTACATTTCACATAATACGTTTTTATAAGTCTCCGTATATTCACATTCATATATGCACATTTCTAGTGTGTGACTGTTTCCAGTATCAATAATGAAAAACATTTTTACTACGAATTTGAATAATCAATTTATTCTTGAAGTGCTATCCACTTAATAAGCTAGTTTACACAATGTGACGATTAGCGCATAGTATTATGTAATAGAATTACGGGGAGCATCTCTCACTACAAGGTTAAGATTACTATACTATTCTCAATAAAACTAGTAGCATAATTACTTCTAGCAACAACAAAACAACAACATGACGGTGTTTTTTTAACTCATTGGAGCTAACCAATACTTATAAAGGATTATAAATACATACCATTGATTCTACTAACATATTTTTATAAATTGTTCACAGTACTACCTTTTTAAAATGCTAAAAAATAAACATGAAGCCTAATATATTACTCGATTCGCCACTTATCGCCAAAAACTAAGATGACGTTTTTTTTTTCAGCAGTTAGTCTGAACTCTAGATAAGTCTTTGATAAAGCACCTCATAACTGATGAATTGGTAAACTGGATGCTAATTAAGTTGGTGTAAAAAGTTAAAGCAATGGATAGAAAATTGGCTTGACGTCAGAAATCAAAAAATGATTATTAATGGTCAGTTTTCCGATATAAAGAATATAAGTAGTAGGTTCACTTAGAGGTTTATTTAAAGACTTGCTTTTGATGTCCACTGTTTATTTCAACGATTTGGCTAGGTCCTTTGACAGTGATATTTGTAAACTTGCTGATGATACAAATATGATATTCTTAAGTGCGCTGATTTCCCCTAATAATCCGCAAAATAACATGAGGTCCGACAGAAAATGTATCACGAACCAAATGTAAATTCTCTGAACTTTGATTGAGAGTTTGAAGAAACGGAAGTGATTGAAAACAATTTATAACTAAGTGGAATAATCATTATTCGAATCCCAAACCAAATTAAGAAATGTATATTCACAAAGAATATAGCCTTTACTGGAATGAGCTCTCTCTGTGTATCAAGAAGTTGTATCACTTGAGAGTTTGAAGTTGAAATTAAATTTGTTGAAACTGAGAGAACATAGCATTATATGCATGAAACAATAATGGTGGTCTTCTCAGGAGTTGCATTCACTCATTCCCATTTTAAAAAAATAAGGGAAATTAGCTTACCTGCCAATGGAAAAGACTGCTGTTTTCTATTACATAACATGTACAACTTTACAGAAATATTTTTGACAAGATAGCACAGTTGATAACTTAGGTGAATGATCCAGAACAATAGGTAATTAGAATAAAAGAAACTTAGATACTTACATAACCAATGTTCTATATTGAACTACCTACATCTGCATAAATGAAAATTTTGAAGAACTGTATATTAAACACGGAGGTAGCAAACATATGGTATGACTATATATACCATACTTTTCTCCCTCCTACACTTTCAGACTGTCTTGGCCACTCTTAACTTTAAAATTTAAGAACCAATTAAAAGTGTTTGAGCATCAATTAAGAAATCGATGTTACATTATCTTGCCTCTGTAAAACAATTACGTTGTAGCACACAAGTAATGCTAATAATATGATGTCACGAAGTCAGTTAAATTAAAATGTAAAGACAAATCTAGACATATCATAATACATCAAGGTGAATATTTTAACATCAGTATAACTACAAAGTCAAACCTCTGAAACTTAAAGTTACTTCATAACTTGAGAAAAAAATATATATACATAGTGATACAACTTTCTAGAGAACAATACAAAATAAACCCTCGTTTATAAAAATTTAAAACATACAATAAATCCATTGACATGAAATCAAAATCCAAAGTAAACATGCTGCACCTTAATTAAAAGACAAAGAAAACTCTCTTTTACAAAGTTAACAAATACGAAACATAAAGTCACCTATAAATATTCTCTTCATAATATTCACCCAAAAAATGGCATGAAATTTAAAATTCCCACTAAAATAAATTGAAATAACCCTTTACAAAAAATATATGTGCAAGTGGCCATAAGCAATATTTACTGTGAGAAAAAGGAAAATAAAAAAGAGGTTATAGCACACAATTATAAATAAGTAGGTGAAACATGCGTCTATTCTTTAGATTTTTATCTCTGGATCGATGTTTCAACCTTATGACCACAGAAAGAGGTTATTACGAACATTCGAGAGAGCTCGCTTGTTGGAGGTCTACACCAGCAACAGATTTATAATGGACCCTGATGTTTCCTTGACGTTGCTGGAACCTTGGAGTGATTTCTTGGGATGTAACTTTTTATTTGAGAATATGGATCATCAAGTGACAAAAATGATGTGCAAAACGACTGACAAAGACGAGATAACCAAAAAACAAAAATTCTACCGTACATAACAAATGTCAAGAATGAGAGATTTTCCACACAGTGTCCAAGGATCATGACATTCAACAAATGGAGAGGGTTTCACCGTGTAGTGAGAAAATCCATTGGCACTTCCGTGTTACAGGCCCAGATGATGCCATGTGACTAAGTTATACTCCTGCAATGTTGCTATCTAATTGTCAATAATACTTTCTGGATTTTTAAATTTCATAATCCACTTCAGTGGTTTATGATCCACCCAAATGGTGAATTTTCTACAATGCAAGTATTGCCAGTAGAGTTTGACAAAGGCCACAACTGCAAGCATTTTATTCTTAATTATTCACTATCTCCATTCAGGAGTACATGAGTAGCATATGTTAATACACATTACAACTGCAATAAAACTACCTTAGTTCCATTATAACTGAGAGGAGTATCGAACTAGAATGCACAACAGTAACACTGGAGTTCCCATTAAAGCATGCTTATATTCCTTGTTCCGTCTAAAAAGTCCCTCAAGATTAGTATCAGTAGATAATGGTGTGGTGATCTTGGAGAAGCTAGTCACAATTCGTGCACACTTCCTTGGTTTCAATTTCAAACCTGCATTTCTTATCCACTGAATTTCAGAAGCAGATTTGAACATGTGGCTAAACACCAAAACATCATCAACATAGACTAGTCATTTCACACATTGTAATCTCTTAAGTGTAAGCTCTATTACCCTCTAAAAAGTGGCAGATGCATTAGAGAAACCAAATGGCATGATGCAAAAACTTGTAAAAACATCTTGAGTGGTGAAAACAGTCTTAAGTCTGCCCTGATCATCTAGTTCGACTTGCCAGTATATGTCAGGTCTAAAATGTTTAACCAATGGGCTCCTTCCAATGCATCCAGGCATTCGTCTATCCACAGGAGTGGAAAAGCATCAACCCCGAGTTACTGTGTTCACTTGTCTAAGATCAACATAGGACCTTGCCTGACAATCACTACTGGAGATGGTCACTCACTCACTGAAGGTTGTAGATTCTGTCCTTTAATATTAACTGTATATTAAACTAGCTACGTCCTTAGTGCTTCTGGAAAGCCTTTATGGACGAGCATTGCCTGTATCTATGTGATGGCTAGTTACTGTTATTCAATCCATTCAGTCATCTAGTACCTCAAGTACATTTTCATTTTCAAACAATAAGTCACTAAGCTTCTCTCACTGCATTTAGTCCAGATTGCTTGCACAATCCTCAACCATCAAACTCAGCTTTTTCAACAACCATGTACTCTCTCCCAGATGTCGTGTGATGGAGGCAACACTAGCGATACTGCTAGTCTCAGTCACCATCACTTTGCTTACCATTTCAACGACTATTTCAACTGGTGAATGGATAACTGACTGCCCATAAGTACAAAACAACACTGTGATTTCTTACCTTTTTTGACATATTACTGTCCAAGCTAATGCTGCTTGATATCTGGACAGGAAATAATGTATTGTATGCATTGGCTCTATCACCATGTTACATGGGACTGGAACCCCTAACTAATCATTAATCGAATGTGCACGGGGTCGATCTGTATTGAAGAAGAAAAGTTGACTATAATTCCAAATTTATTATGTGTAACTACACGAAATGTGACAAGCTTTAACTAAAATGCATAAGACTATTGTACACAAAAAATAGACGTGTTACAAAAGCATCTGTGTTCAAGATATCTCTGTGAATTGCTGATGTCAGTCTGACATCAAGATGATATTCAGGTGAAGATCAGACATACTTTAGTCTATCGTACTGGTTGCATATTACATTTTCATAATTTTTAGAGTCTTTGAAATGCATATCTACTGAGTTGTTTCAGCATCAACGTATAGTGTATCTGATATTTACTTTCCCGTACAATTAACTGTCATTAGATAAGCAATGAAGATTAAAATTGATAGTTAATAGCTTTGATATCACATACAGAATAGTATGTGGAATGGCTCTCTATATATGGTTGTGGCATACACATTTTGACCCCCACCTTTGTATATAGGGTTAAGCTTGTTCTCTTAAAAATAGAAAAATAGTGAATTTTTCTTGTGATGTCACAAAATAGCTGTATTTTTTTCTTGGCAAATCGTGTAATGTTCTAGGGCTTATCCACCCCTGCATTCGAATGAGAGTGGTTCAAAGTAATGCGTGAGTTGTGTGACGGGAGCAGTCTAGCTTTGTTGTATTATTATATTTGGGTATTTAAAGTCAGGCTGTCCCCTGTAAGGCAGATTTTATAGTTTTAGCTTTACATGAGATTTTGTGCAGATTATTTTGAGTGAAATATTAAGATTCTGTGAGTACTGATTTAGCATTTTGTTTCAGTAACTCGTTTTACTTTGATAGTTCTAACTTGTTTAAACGTTGCAGGGGTTATTTTCCTGTGGAACTTAACTTTCTTTTAGCTTTCAAGGGTGCTCAAACTTAAATAGTGAAATAGAACCAGTAAAGGTTTCAATTCACATTTTCTCTCCCCCCCCTTTCTCTCTTGCTGGTTCAACACGCTCACTACAAACACACGCCCCTGTTGTATATTGTATTTGTCTCAGTTTGTTTTTGTCAATAAAGATTGTTGTTTTGTGCATTTTTGTACTTACTTTCTCTTGTTAACGAATTCAGTCGATGTTTGAAATGTGATGACATAATATTCAGTGGACCTCCAGTTAAACGAGACCTACTGAAAATCCTTGCACCGGATATGTGTATATGTACATACTTGCGATGTACTAATTTAGAAAATAAGTAACTTCTTTGTGGGGCTAAAGTAATTATTATGAAAATAAAAGTAAAGAATATTAGGCATGGTAAAACCCAAAAGTTATCTGGAAACAGTAAATAGAAAGGCTTGGTTTGGTCTGAAGTTTCATTGGTGGTAATAATGTCCAGAGTCATTGATGAGGAGTGGCATTCTCCGAAACTAATATGGCTCACAGATACACACCCAATGAAAGAATAGACCATTTAAAGCTTTTACTTGTTGTTAAACAAATGTTTAAACAACTCTATTCAAGTAAATAGAAAGATCGGCTTTTATTTTTCAGATTATACACTTTCTTTGAAACTTATAAATATAGAATATATCAGAAATAACTTGATTTGAAGGCTCAACTTTGTTACGCATTAGACCAATCTTCCTGTACGTGGGTTGTCTGGGTGGTGGACGCTAGAAACCGGGTTTCAATACCCGTGGTGGTTATAGCACAGATAGCCCGCTGTGTAGCTTTTTGCTTAAGAACAACAAACAAACAAGCAAACTGAGTGGTGGAATGAAAATACTTATTTTAATATAAAGGATTTATTTTTTAAGCGCAAGATTACACAATGGGATATCTGCCCTGTATCCATCAGAGGGACCTAATCCTGATTTTGAGTGTTATAAATATCAAGTTTACTCAGCCGCTCATGGCCGACGTTATTTTAACTGGTGCTGTGAATATAAATTAAGGGACCCGGCATGGCCAGGTGGTTAGAGTACTCAACTCGCAATCTGTCACATTAAAACATGCTCGCCCTTTCAGCCGTGGGGGACGTTATAATGTGACCGTCAATCCCACTATTCGTTAGTAAAAAGAGTAGCCCGAAAGTTGGCGGTGGGTGGTGATGACTGGCTGCCGTCCCTCTAGTCTTACACTGCTAAATTAAGGACGGCTATTGCAGATAGCCCTCGTGTAGCTTTGTGCGAAATTCATAACAAACCCAACCAACCAAAAATTAAGGCTGCGCCCCTACTCATGCTAGGGTTAAAGCTAATTGTTACATTCTGTTGTTTGGTTAAATTCAATGAGCCCAATTATAGAAAAGTTACTTGTAATAATAATAATTCAGCGCCTATACCAGTATATGTAGTTTTAGTAATACCAAACACTTATTTCAGTATATCATCATCTTTATATTATTGTGCATTTCTGAACTCACTAAAATGCACTTATCCTTTCTCCTTCCAATGATGAGCGGGAGGTGAGGTCTGGGAGCATGCCCCCAGGAAATGTTTGAAAAATGGGTTCTCCGAGATTGAATTTTGTGCATATTTACTATAATTTATTTAAAGTATTAATCAGTTGCAAGCACTTCTTTATGATTCACAAAAATAGGTGCTCACTGTCACTTATAGTCACCATAGCTATAAGC
>NW_013666345.1:403025-403782 GCF_000517525.1 Limulus polyphemus | reverse complement strand
AAGTACAAGCATGTACACTTGTATATTACACATGTAATTTATTATGCATTGTTATACTGATTCATACATACTACTATAAGTCTATCTATTTACCTAGAAACAATTTTTGAAGTGCAAGTTACAGTTTCAAAAAACATACAGTTGCTGTGACAAAATGTTGGTCGGTTTGCGGGACCTGCTCCGGCGCACATGTAGTATTCTGTTCTGTAGATTTATAGATAATTTTGGAGGATGAGACCATCCGTTGGCCTTCTTTTAATATTGTTTTCACTTGTGTGTGTTTGACTTGTCTCTTATTTTTTAGGTGCCCCAGTGACTTAGAACTAAGTCTGAAGGCTTGTAACGCCAAAAATCGGGTTTCGACACCCGTGGTGAGCACAGAACGGGAAGTCCATTGTGTAGCTTTGCGCTTAACGACAAACAAACAAAATTATTGTTAGGCCTAGGTACAGTTATATATCTAAGTGAATAATTATAGAAAATTAAAAATATTTTAGAAATTATATAAACCTAAGAGCTTTCCCATGTAAATTAGATGAAATGCAAGTAAGTGTATGTGATTTGTAAGAGTGCGTGCTGTGTAAGCGTACGAACTATGTAAGGGTACATATTAAATAAGTGTATATGCTGTGTAAGGGTACGTATTAAGTAAGTGTATGTGATTTGTAAGAGTGCGTGCTGTGTAAGCGTGCGAACTATGTAAGGGTACATATTAAATAAGTGTATATGCTGTGTAAGGGTACGTATTAAGTAAGTG
>NW_013666345.1:398409-402392 GCF_000517525.1 Limulus polyphemus | reverse complement strand
AAGTAAGTGTATGTACACACACACACTGACATAAGTGTTTTCTTTTAGCAAAGCCACATCGGGCTATCTGCTGTGTCCACCGAGGAGAATCGAACCCCTGATTTTAGCATTGGAAATCCTAAGACTTACCGCTGTCCGACCGGGGGACTTGTGTCAGTGTTATACTAAGTAAATGTACGCACTATGTAAGAATACATGATTTGGTTGGTTGATTGGCATTTTTTTGCGCAACGTTACTGGGCTATCTGTGCCTAACTGGGGAGAGGAGGGGAGGGGCAGCAATGAGACATATAATGGGGCTAAATCTATAATTAGATTAATGAACGGCACTAGCTTGGGAGACAACGACATTTTAGGGGTTCCAGTCACCCTCCCCTCTCCCAAGCTAGCGCCGGCCTTGAATAAAGTTAATATAAATTGAAAATAATAAAGTTGGCTGACAGTTACAATTCCTGTTAGCTTATGTATACGTTGAAAAGGGTTCAGCTAGGATTTCTTTAAAACTGATTAGTCACGATAAAACCTTAATATTACATACAGATTTTATCCATCATGTGTTTGTACATTCTTACTTATCGCACAACGAAGTAAATGTTAAAATCAATTTCCTTTGTTTGTAAAGACCAAGAACGAAAACTGAGCTAGTTTGAATAGAGAATTGAATCTCAGAATTTTAGTCATTTATAACACTCAACTCTCAATAGAGGGCAGCACTGACACAAAATCAAAGATGATTGTCTGAATATATTTTTTTCAGTATTTCTTTTTATTTTAAAGGCTTTATCAGTACTTTAATGCTTTCTATTATTTAAATTAAAATAGAAAAAAAAACACTTTTCAAGTATATTTTTGCTAAGCTGCAATTAAAAAACTGTAATATACCTTAACAATAAAGGTTAAAAACTACCTCGAGAAATGAAGATACTGGGTATCTCAAAAGTCACGTACTTTAAGTGGAAACTTAACGGTTTGTTTACATATAACAAATTCCAGAAACGATGAAACTTGTTTTTATTGATATAATACGGTACATTTTCACACCTCTAATTGTGTCTCTCTCTAAGTTCTGATACACCAAACAATCAACAGTGTATAACACCCACCTGGCTCTCTAAGTTCTGATACACCAAACAATCAACAGTCTATAACACCTGTCTCTCTAAGTTCTGATACATTAAACAATCAACAGTCTATAACACCTGTCTCTCTAAGTTCTGATACATTAAACAATCAACAGTCTATAACACCTGTCTCTCTAAGTTCTGATACATTAAACAACAAACAGTGTATAACACCTGTCTCTCTAAGTTCTGATACATTAAACAATCAACAGTCTATAACACCTGTCTCTCTAAGTTCTGATACATTAAACAACAAACAGTGTATAACACCTGTCTCTCTAAGTTCTGATACACCAAACAACAAACAGTGTATAATACCTGTCTCTCTAAGTTCTGATACACCAAACAATAAACAGTGTGTAATATCTGTCTCTCTAAGTCCTGATACATCAAACAACCAACAGTGTATAACACCTGTCTCTCTAAGTTCTGATACAACAAACAGTGTATGATACCTTACTCGGATGAAGTAATTCTAAAATTTGCATGAGATACTTGTTTAATAAGGATATTCAACAGGAAGAAATAAAGATACACAACAATATAGAAACGTGTAGGCCACCTTAATACTATCAATGTGTAATGAGCGTTTTCGATGTTACTTATGGTTTTCCAAACACGATTTGCGACATTTTTTGTTTGAGCTCTGTGACTTGACTAATGTGAGTAATTATTTCCAATGTTTTTTAACCTCAGAAAAAAAAAGGTTCACTTTAAGACATGATAAACACACAATGATGAATTCTAAGCTCAATAACGATCATAATTTATTACAGATTTGGTATTTGATATTGAAAACCTGGATGGCGCCTTCTAACGCATATGGGCTAAACGGCCAGGTCAGTGACCTCTAGGGTTTAGATATATGCTTAATTTTGAACTACTGAGCAGGTGAAAGACAGCTATTTCGGCCTTGAACTGAATAACGGGATTGACTATTACTCCAATAACGCACTCGTGGTTGAAAGTGCGAAGCATGCTTAGAAGCATTACATCGCGAAACCTGGGCCTTCAGATCTGTAATTCGTCGTTACCCTAATCACTCGACCCAGTTTACTAATGAAAAAACCCACCCTATAAGATTTTAAGAAATCTTTAACTATTCAAATGGCCAAATATTTTGTAGCTCGTTGTTTATGTGAAGGGGTATGGCATTCCTGACTTCAAATTATAAATTTTTGTTAATCTCCGTTGGTGATAATAAGCTCCTTGAAAAACATATATATATATGACAGTTCAAAATATATATTTGTTTTCTTTAATTTTATTCTTCGCAATGGTAACCTTTCGTCCAATTTAATTCACCTTCCTAAGACGATAGAAGATTAGTTGTCGTAAGTGTGCATGGTTCTAACGTTACATGAACTAAGGGTTAATTAACAGTCTAACTATAAAAGGTTATGAACTGTTAATGTTTACAAGAGCCTAGCTACGGTAACGTAAAACAATAAAATTAAATATTGACATTAGCGATCGATGTATTCGGAAAAAAACGAAGTTTCTCAATAAAAAGGATAACGATACTTATGATAAACAACATTGTTTACTTATAACAGAAGGGAACACAGATAAACGGATTACGAAACGTTTATCTGTGTCCCCTTCTGTTAAAAATAAACAATGTTGTTTGTCTTAAATATTGAAATGCCTTGTGACACAAAATCTGACTGCATTTATTTAGAAAAATGCACGTATAGTGATATTGTTAAATATAACTAACACAGTAATAATTAGTTTGTTCTCTAAAACGAGATAGGGATGTGTCAATAAAATCAACTAAGTCATATTAATAGCATATAAGCTGCTTAATGGTTAATTAAAACCATTATTAGTACATGATGCAAGGTTTAATCAGATAAAAGCATCACATGAAGTGTAGAATAGTATGCATCATGTACTACAGGATTTAATCAAATGCTCCCCGATGGCTCAACGGTATGTCTATGTGGACATAGCACAAGTACTTCATTCTGTAGCTTCGTGCTGAACAATCAAACAAAAAGTTAAATCAAGTAAAAATAACACGCGAAGTACAGAATTACAGAATTGTAATACACGATGCAAACTTTAATCAAATAAAAGAATCACGTGAAGTATAGAATCAGACTCTATGTGAGATCTAATTGGCTAAGAGAACCACACGAAGTAAGAACGTTTTACTATGGACTTAAATTCATTTCCATAAATATTATTTTTTTCATTTTCGAATGTGATCAGATTACTTTAAATTCAAAATGGCCGTTTTTTATTTTGTGTCAGAATGTGACAATTTGTAATTAATTATATGGATATATGACCAAATATTTTATTGTTTTATTTAAAAATATACGTACTTGTTTCATTTGTTTATTTTGGAGATAATTTTCTATTTCGAAATGTAACGAGGTGCATTTTGAGGTGTTTTGAAAAGTGACCATATATATATATATAGAGAGAGAGATACTTAAATGCATCCTCATGTTATTTGCATTGTTTTATAATTTGACCAGACACGTTTTATACATTTGTTTCAAATCTAAACATACGTTTCTGCTTTAATTGTTAACGAATATGATGTTTTATAATTTCTTAGAATAACATGATTAGTGTTTTATTTTTGTGTTGGGAAACATGATTAGATGTTATTACTGTTTTACTGAGGAAAGTGAGGTATGGTATGAACGGATTTTACAATCTGGCGAAGCATTATTGTAATTAATTATACTTGTCATAGTATCAGGCCGAATATATTTTAAACACTACATTCTTTAACTAGTTTCTTTATGGATTTTTAAGATTGTTTGTTTGTTTTTGAATTTCGCGCAAAGCTACACGAGGGCTATCTGCGCTAGCCGTCCCTAATTTAGCAGTGTAAGACTAGAG